>NC_059437.1:50770366-50790397 GCF_021028975.2 Sphaerodactylus townsendi
GAAGAAGAAGAAGAAGAAGAAGAAGAAGAAGAAGAAGAAGAAGAAGACGACGACGACGACGAAGACGACGACGACGAAGACGAAGAGGAGGAGGAGGAGGAGGAGGAGTAGTTTGGATTTATATCCCCCCTTTCTCTCCTGTAAGGAGACTCAAAGGGGCTTACAATCTCCTTTCCCTTCCCACCCCACCCCTCCACAACAAACACCACGTGGGATGTTTCTGCTTCTCCTTCTCCTCCTGAAATTCCGGATCCTCTAGAAGAAAAAAGAAAAGTGATTCCAATTCTTTTGTGGGGATCCTTCTACTATTAGAACTGCTGTCTTGTTTAGTATTTTTTAAAAGAAGGATTTTTTAAAAGAAGGGGAAAAAGTCAGGAGAGCAGGCGTCTCAGGCTGGCTACCCACAGACTTCATTAAGACCAAACATCTGAGAGAAGAAAGAGTGTTTTCCTTTGCCACGCTTCAAAGATACTGCAGGTTCAGTTCTGCAGAGGAGCTGATAGCCTACAACAGTTCTACAGGCAGGCTGCAGAACCTTAAAAGCAGTCAAGGGCTCTGCCAGCACAATGCAACATTATTTACTGTCGGCAGATCACGACAGATTGCTTCCTTAGCATTGGTGCTCATGTTTTCCCCTGCACAGTTAGACTGGCCTTCAAAGCATGCTAGATTGGTTCTGTCTTTAAGATATGTGGGGAAATGTACAGAGTTCCTGGTATTTTCAAAAAAGATGCTCGTTTCTGGTAAACAAATCTCTTCAGCTCCCGGGAGTAATCCAAACTGAGGAGCAACACGAACATAAAGCAGAGAATTTTGCAAAGGGAGGATTTTGCATCACAGGCCTAAAAAGCAATAACATGCCCACAAATGAGCTGTGAATGCCTGTGTGAATTGGCAGAGTCCCTCCAGGATTCAGGGGACCTTTGGGGAAAGCACCTTCAGTAGAGCTGTAGAATCTTGCAAGGGGTGTGTGTGTTTCAAGAACCCTCCTCTGATTTTCTTGGTTGCTTTGAGCAAATTGAGAATGTTGACATTAGGGCAATAGACTGGATTGTTGTAATATTGCCAGGGGATCCCCGGCCCACCTGGAGGCTAGCATTCCTGCTTGGAGGAGGTCCTCCAACTGGAGATGACAGGGATTGAACTTATGACCTTCTGCATGCAAAGAAGACGCTCTACCCCTAAGCCATGGCCTCCGAGTGTGCCAACGCAGGCACGGTTTTTCACATGGAATGCCCTGGCGACTGAGAAAACGAAAAGATAGTGACCATGACAATGAGACATCCTTTTTCTTCACTTTGCTCCCGACACTTATTTTCATTTCCCTTCATCTTCGGCTGCCTCTCAGGAGTCCCACACGGATTGATTTATTGGGGATTATTTCATTGTATATTTTCCTGCCTTGTTTCTGTTTCCGATTATATCTCTTTCGGCTTGGCTTCATCCTCTGCAAGTATTTATTTCCCCCCTAAAACCAAATCCATTTTGGTTTTGGTTTATTCTCTCTCTCTCTCTCTCTCTCTCTCTCTCTCTCTCTCTCTCTCCCCCCCCCCCCCGCCCGCCCCTTTTTCTCCCTTATCTACTGTTTGCAGGGAAGCAATTCAGCAGTTTTCTAGGCGACACTGCCAGAGGGCAAGGAACTGGTCCTTCTATTTCTGTGTCTCTTCAGGTAGACATTGCAGTTTGGGCAATTAGGAGAAGGGCTCTCGTGGCTTTCAAATGTATGTCTCCTGGCCCATCTCGCTGCTCACAAAGTTGTCTAGAAAATTACGGTAAGCAGCAGCGGCTTCTGCCCTTCGGTAGCCATCTTCCAGACGCAGCCTGGGTGTTTTCAGAGAACTTCAGCAAGCTGAGAGAGGAGGCACATTGGGGCAAAATTCACTGCCTTTTACCCATGCTTTATGTCCAACCTCAAAGCATTTTACATGAATCCCCTTTGAAAATGATTCTTTGGCTGAAACGTTTTGAAAACATCTCCAGTTGCTGTGCCATCTATCGGCTACGTTTCCCACGCTTCTCTGCTTCCCTGACCTTCCTCCTCGGCTCTGTTTTCTGAGCACCCTCTGCAACCCCATCACCTGTTTATTTCCAGCATTTTTCTGTCTGTTCTTTTATTTTTAGGGGCCCAATCTTCAAAGCATTAAGTATACAAGGAGTACAGAATACAGTATGAGGTTGTGAAGCATTGATTCAACACAGAACTCAAAAAAAAAAGGGGGGGGTGTAATGGTAGCCAGGAATCATTTCGAGGGAGTGAATGAGAACAAAAGGGGAGGCGATTTGTGCAGAAAGGACCATTAACCAGGGCCCTTTCCGCACGGGCCTTTTACAGCGCCCTGGGGACAGCAAAAACACCGTCCCGAGGAAGCTGTTTGCACAGGGGGCGCAGCTGCTTCTCAGCCGTGCCACCCTTGCTCCTCCCCAGCGGTGTGAAGCCGCCATTTTCCCACCTCGCTCCCCGAGCTAGGTTTTTGGAAAACGGCGGCTTCCAGCCGCTGCTGTGCGAACAGCGGCGGCTGGAAGGCGCCATCCCTCCCTCCTTGCCCAATCGACTTACCGTCCCTGAGACCGTCCAGCGCGTCGCCGAGGCCTGGGGACACCCCCCCCCACCCTGCAACTCTGGAGCGGTCGCACAGGGCAGGGGGCCTTTTTCCCGGGCCTCGGCGACACGCCGGATGGTCACAGGGACGGTAAGTCGATCGGGCGATGGCGCAGCGTGGCACCATCTTCCCAGTTGTTACCGGGACAGTTCATACAAACGGTCCCGGAGGGGTTGGGTCGGCGTCATGTACGCCGACCCCCAGCGTGGCCGTGCGGAAGCGGCCTATGCTGCAGGCAGTAGTTAAGATGGTCAAGTGATGAAAAAGATACAGGAAATTCTACGGGCTGTCTGACCTTTCTATTTCTCCAGCAGCTAAATCAAGATAACGAGACCTGGATAGCACCCAATGTTGCAAGATCAGGAAATGAAGTTCCACAATAATGATTAACATTATTACTAACTTAAATGACGATCCAAGTGCTGCCGATGATTAATATATGACTTTACCTTCAGATTCATGGTGCTCAAAATTAAAGCGTGAACATTTGTCATGTTTAACTTGCCCTGACCAGCGCAGAACAGAAATGAGATGAACAAAAACCCCAATGCACGTTATAAAAATTACAGAGCCAAGACAACCAATGTTGCAGAAAATTGTGAAAAACCACAGAAAACATATAGCTTTCTGGACATACTAACCACAACATATGATCTTGTGCTAATTTACATGGCTAACATGGAGAGCTAGCGTGGTATAGTGGTTAAAATCAATACAGCCTAATATGGAGAACTAGTTCCCCACTCCTCCATGTGAACAGTGGAATCTTATCTGGTGGACCAGATGTGTTTCTCCACTCCTACATTCCTGCTGGGTTACCTTGCGCTAGTCACAGTTTGTTCAGGACTCTCAGAGCCCCACCTACCTCACCCACCTGCTGTGGGGAGAGGAAGGGGAAAGGATTTCTAAATCTCTTTGAGTCTTCTTACAGGAAAGAAATGGGGGTTACAAATCCAAACTCTTTTTCTTCTTCTAACACCTCCAACCACAAGCAACCACTGTGCGGAGACCGAATAGTCACTGCAGTTCCATTATTAGTGAAACCGAATGCTCATTTAAGAGTTTCCCTCAACATTCCTCAGGCAAAACATGAGAAAAATGTTGAGGAAATCCAAACCTTAAAAAAAAATTAATGAATTTTTTTTAAGTGGGGCTTCATACACCCTTCAATCAGATGTGTAAGTTCCCCTTCAAGCAAAACACTTGGCAGATTTGAGGAAACCAAGAGTTTTGATCAAATTATTAACATTCCTTAGGTGGGTATGATAAATTTAATAAATTCATTCTTCAGGCTGGAAGTCTTATTGCCCAAACTGTTGCAGAATGCTTCCGGTCAAACCTAGTTCATAAACGTGTCAGGAGATGGGCAGTTAAAATGAGAAACCCCCAATGGGTTCTGCCTGAAGAGCTAATCGGAACTATAGGACAAGTTGCCACAGAACCAGTGAGAAGAAGAACCCGAGCTTAGCATTGGCTTCTTTGGTAGGCGGACAATATATGACCTCCAAATTGGCTGAGCCAGGTATAAAAATCAGCAGCCTTGTCTTCTGGCTGTGCCCGGGCAACAAAGTGCAATTTCCTGTCATGCCAGATGTGACTGTAATGAAAAAGGAAGATGTTCTTGATCCTGTGGCATCCCACAGTGTCCAGAGGAGAAATTTTGAATCAAGTTACTTTTGAGGTCTTGTTAGTCTGGTTTGTAGGATAAGTAGATTCTAAAAGTACAAGAATTCAGAACAGTGGACAAATTAACAACTTATTTCAGAAAGGAGAATATGAACACGTATGAAAAAACTTGGAAACCGCTGATTGACTATTTGATCACCTCAGACCAGATGAAATACTCTCTAACAATCGAAGTTTAATAATAGTGTGGGCGAAAGCCAATATTTACGAAGCTATTATCATTCATATAGTTGATATTTGAATTTTATGTAATAAGATTGTGAAAATTAGTGAGGTACAAGACACATATTGTCTTGTTTCCTCGTTTCTTCAATATTTTCTTTCTTTGTGAATTATGAAGAAGAGTTTGGATTTATATCCCCCCTTTCTCTCCTGTAGGAGACTCAGGCCCTTTCCCCACTTACCTTAAGCCCCGCACTACTCTCCTAAAGTAGCGCGGGGTCCAGCTGCACTCCCCACTTCAGGGGCGGTGAGAACGCAGCCGCCCCGACGCTGCCTCTCACGCGCCCCCTCAGCGGGCGTAATTCCTGGCGCCTTTTCAAATGGCGCCTTTTGATGACCCCACGCAGAGCACGGGGTCGTGGGGAAGCCAGGGCGTGCACCAGGAATTGTGCATGCTGTGAATTGCGAGCAGCAACCCTCCGACAAGGGTAAGTGGGGAAAGGGCCTCAAAGGGGCTTACAATCACCTTGTCCTTCCCCCCTTACCACACTGTGAGGTAGGTGTTTAAGGTACTCAATGAAGTACAGCATCGTGTTGAAGGAGAAGCCTAAATTTTAATTTCAATGTAACAAAAGTAACTGGCTGTACATTACTGTATACTTTAACCACAAAAACTTATTTTTTAAAAAGTGCAATTTCCTGTCATGACAATATATGACCTCCAAATTGGCCGAGCCAGGTATAAAAATCAGGAGCCTCGTCTTCTGGCTGTGCCTGGGCAACAAAGTGCAATTTCCTGTCATGCCAGATGTGACGGTAATGAAAAATGAAGACATTGCTTTTGATCCTGTGGCATCCCACAGTGTCCAGAGGAGAAATTTTTGAATCTAGTTACTTCTGAGGTCTAGTAAGTCTGGTTTGTAGGATGGATAAAAATAGCTTTCTGGCTTTTGATTATGCTTGTAAAATTATCAGGAAACTTAGAAGCCTCCAACTTGTTTTGATCTTGTACTGCGAATAATCTTGGCAAAGAATAATTTCCAGCACTTACTGTTCCAGGACTTAAATGGAAACTGATAAGCAGCAAGATCTGAGCCACCAAGATGGCGAATGACAGGTTGGCGTGGATGTGGTAGCGCTGATTGCGGATGGTGCTGACGGAGCTGTGGAAAAGAAGTTTGGTTAGCGTCCCAAGAAGAAACAATCTTTTCATCGTTTATTGCAAGGGATTTGATTTGCGAGCTTAGGATTCAGCTGAATTAGATTCCCTGGTATGCTCCCATCAGAAAAGAAAACACTGGTTTGTACTGCAAGATGAGAATTGCTGAAAAGGCTCAGAACTTGCAAAAAAGAATAATGACTTTTTATGTCTGGAAGGAAAAAAAAACAAAGCCACAAATCCTACAAAAGCGGCCTTTGCAGAGAATCTTCTGATATCTCAGATTTAGTTTTTGACTATAAACCTAACGAAAGCCCGGATCCGCCTGTCTCAACTTAAAGCCTGCAACAACCTAAGTATGACAACTGCATTCACGTGGACGTTGTGCCAATCCCAATTGTTCAAACAGAGCACAGGTTCCCAATGGGCACGGCTGTGTAAGATTTGGGCAATCCATGAAGCAGGGAAATGCTTTTGTAGCAGGCACTTGTCCTGCCTCCATTTCCAAGGGTAGGCATTGGCCACAGCCCTATCCAGTCACCATCCTGCTAGCCAATCACGGTAATGGGCTTTAACGTGAAACGCTCAGCATACAAAGTTTGTGGTCTACCTAGAGTTGCCAGCTCTGGCTTGGGAAACTGTTGGGAATTACAAGGGTGTGTCACAACCAGTCATCTGTTTGTATGTCAACAAGATGCGGAGATCACATTCTAATAGCTGACTTATTGATTAACCATTGGGCAGTTTAGTAGCCATTGACTACATGTCTGAGAGCATTTATATCTAAGGTTATAAAGTTACCTTAACTTTCATGGTCGGAATCAATTGGCTGCTGTGGGTTTCCTGGGCTATGTGGCCATGGTCTAGTTGTTTTTATTCCTAACACAGAAGAAATGTTTGGAACAAAAACTACCAGACCCTGGCCACACAGCCCAGATAACCCACAGCAGCCAGATACCTTAATTTCTTTGTTCTGGAGTAATAGGGCTGTTTCAGCCTCGTGCTGGGACTAGAGTAATAATACAGACATAATAGAACAGAGTTTATCTTCATGTTTACCCTTCCTTTTGGCTAGTAAATGTATTATGTAAAACTCACTGATGGTGTAGTGGTTAAGAGCAGGTGGATTCTATTCTGGAGAACCAGGTTTGATTCCCCACTCCTCCACTTGAGTGGCAGAGGCTTGTCTGGTTAACCAGATGTGTTTCCACACTCCTACATTCGTGCTGGGTGACCTTGGGCTAGTCACAGTTCTTTCAGAACTCTCTCAGCCCCACCTACCTTACAAGGTGTCTGTTGTGGGGAGAGGAAGGGAAAGGAATTTGTAAGCCACCTTGAGTCTCCTTACAGGAGAAAAAGGTGGGGTATAAATCCAAACTCTTCTTCTCTATCTAGGTCTAGGGGAGGGAGCTTGTAAGTCACCTTGAGTCTCCTTACAGGAGAGAAAGGTGGGGTATAAATCCAAACTCTTCTTCTCTATCTAGGTCTTATATTGCCTTTTATTATACTTTGCATCAATATAAATTCAACCAACCAATGTAAATTCACCCAATGTAAATTCAACCAACAGAAATACCTGGAGATGAGGCTGTGAAGCACTAAAGCATCCATTCAACACAGAACTCAAAAAAAGGGGAGGGATCATGTAATGATGGTCAAGGATTGTTTCGAGGGGGTGAGTGCAGACATACACTGTTGTAAAAAGGGAGTTGAAATGTTTCCCTAGAATTGTTTTGGAGGATTTGTGCGGAAAGGGCCAGTGTTGATAACTGCTGAGCTGGCGAGAGGAGACGGTGCTCCTGAGAACTAATAAATTGTGGTCTGAAACATAGTATGAGTCAGGATGGGGATGGTTCTCCATAATGACACACATCTGCAAAGTACCTGCCCCTTTCCAACATCTCCTGATTTGGGGAACAGGTTTGGCATGCCATATACCATGAGAGCCAGTGTGATATAGTGGTCAAGAACAGGTGCACTCTAATCTGGAGAACCAGATTTGATTCCCCGCTCCGCCACTTGAGTGATGGAGGCTTATCTGGTGAATTAGATTAGCTTGTGCACTCCAACACATGCCAGCTGGGTGATCTTGGGCTAGTCACAGTTCTTTGGAACTCTCTCAGCCCCACCTAGGTTGCTCCTTCACAGGGTGTTTGTTGTGGGGTAGGGGGAAGGAAAGGAGCTTGTAAGCCCCATTGAGTCTCCTTACAGGAGAGAAAAGGGGGATATAAATCCAACTCTTTTTCTGTTCTTCATATACTTAAGGGAACAAGGCCCAGTAATCCAATTCAATATGGAGTTCTATGCAAAGGCTGGGCACTAGCAGAATCGTCAAATGTACATTGGCCCGATGTGATCCCCTGTCACCCATCAAGATCACTAGCAGCAGGTCCATCCCATGAAATAATGACAAGAACTGAAGTTCGTTAACCGTTTAATTCAGAAAAAAAAAAAACAGCGGGAGTTGTGACGCAACACATCCATTTTTCATTTCCCTGCAATAAGCTTCCGCATTTATTGGGATTTATGTGACTCTTTCAGAAGCAAATCGTTCTGAATCAGTTCACAATTAACAACCTCGGGGCCCGTTCTCTGCCAGGGAACGGGGAGAAGAATTCAATGGAAATTGACGAGGTTGACGCCGCTGCGAAGTCCCAGCGAACAGGGCAGAGCATCCAGCCCGGCATTTCCATATTTATATCAAATCTGGTACTTCATAACTACTGCACAGTCCTATTATCTACATATGGATGGGTTTTCTATAAATATGGAAATGGAGCATTTATCGCTAATTCCCCAAATCACATTATGATTCCGGGATTGGGAGGCTGAAGAAATGCTTCTCACAGGAGCTAGCTGGCTGGAGGTCTCTTGGAGAACGCCCCTTCCTTCTCTGTAAGCTTCTTAGCAGGATAGAAGGGGGCCTCTCTCCCATTCCATTTGCATTCCTCCCGAATAAGCCAGGTGAATACTGAGAGTAGATCACAGAAAGGGCTACATACTCTCAATGGCAACAACTCATTGACTTCTTAAAGGGGCGTAGGTCTTTGTAATGCCTTTACCTGGATGGCCCAGGCTAGCTTGCCCTTGTCCGCTCTTGGAAGCTAAAAGAGTTGGCCCTGGTTAGTGTTTGGATGGGAGACCACCCACGGTTGTTATGCAGAGGAAAGCAATGGCAAACCACCTCTGTTAACTCTCTTAGGCTCATTCCGCACATGCAAAATAATGCACTTTCAAACTGCTTTCAGTGCTCTTTGAAGCTGTGCGGAATAGCAAAATTCACTTGCAAACAGTTGTGAAAGTGGTTTAAAAATGCATTATTTTGTGTGTGCGGAAGGAGCCTTACTGTGAAAATGCCATACATTCTCCATAAATTGACAGCAGCTTGATAGCACTCCCCATAATATGAAGCTGATTCAAAAATCAGATGATTGGCCCATACAGCTCAGAAGAAGAAGAGCTTGGATTTATGCCCTGCTTTTCTCTCCTGTAAGGAGACTCGTGGTGGCTTTCAAACTCCTTTCCCTTCCTCTCCCCACCACAGACACCTTGTGGGGTAGGTGGGGCTGAGAGAGTTCTGAGAGAACTGTGACTGACCCAAGGCCACCAGGCAGACTTCGTGTGGAGGAGCAGGAAAACAAATCCAGTTCACCAGACTAGCATCCACCGCTCAAGAGGAGGCTGGATCTCT
The DNA here is from genome assembly GCF_021028975.2 of Sphaerodactylus townsendi. NCBI lineage: Eukaryota > Metazoa > Chordata > Lepidosauria > Squamata > Sphaerodactylidae > Sphaerodactylus > Sphaerodactylus townsendi. The sequence goes on from NC_059437.1 coordinate 50,779,665, forward strand.
AGATTAGCATCCACCTGCTCTTAACCACTATGCCACGCTGACTCTCAGTACTGCCTAGTCTGAGTGACATGGTTCCCCAAAAGGGACCTTTTCTGCTAACTGAGATCCCTTGAGTTGCAAAAAACAGAATTTAGTTAGAATACCAGAATAGGATCTAATTCCTAAGTATAAGCTTGTGATCTTCCAAGGCCTATGATCTTCCAAAGGTGTTCTTAACCAGCAAGGGTTTTTTTTTTTAAAAAAAAAAACCTTATACAAACAAATAAGGACACAAAGCAACCTCACGCCTTCTGTTTAAAGGGTTCATGCGCTTTCCTTCGACTTCTTTGTCCTCAGAGCTCCGGAAGTTTGAGTGTCCTTGCCACCTCTTGGAGCCAGCCCAGAAGTCAAAGCTCAAAAGTCCCAGTTTCGCCTTTCATCAGCCTCAAGATCACAGATCAAACATCAGCTTCTATGATTCTCCTTTTCACATTCAAAATCCACCAAAAAACCCCCCAGAAAGAACAATTGTGAAAACTGCCCAAGAATAAATTGTAAGGAAATAACTTGCTATTTAAAGAGCGTCCCAGTTTCGGAGAATTAAACTAATTTAGAGCAAACTCAGCCGACTGTTGCAAATATGTATGCAGAATCTAATTAAAGAGGTTTAAGGAATTAATAACCTTTTATGAAACTTTTAACACCTGAGAGCATTTAGTCCAGTGCCTTGAAATGAAACTTAAAAAAAAATCTGATATTTCCAGACCGATATTGGCTCAGTGGGTAGAAAAGTTAAAATTACTCACGACAGAATAGCAAACGTGACCAGGGTGACGGTCAAGCAAAAGATAGACACAGAGCAGCCGATGTAACTGATGGAGGACAGCGCCATCTGGTGGCCAGTCGTTAGCTGTGGAAAAGAAAGAAAATCATCTAAGTTTAATCTTTATTATTATTACCACAGGACAGGTTCTCTCTGCAGAAAATGAGCTCAAGGGAATGTACTGGGGAGAGGGGTAACTAATGTTATCATTAAAATGCTGTGCAAAGTTACATAACGTCACATGTATCCCAACAAGGGATCACGGGCAAACAAAAAAGCAGCTTTCCAAAGCAGGAGTCCTGGCCAAATGCCTCATTTCAATCTAAGCACCATATACGGCCTACAGAAGAAACACCTGTATTAGGACGGTATTTTATCCAACAGATTTTAGCAATGAAAGCAAACAAACTAAACGTTATCAACACCCAGTCATCAACTATCAGGAAATGCACAGAGAGCCAGCGTGCTTAAGAGCAGTGGACTTAATCTGGAGAACTGGGCTTGATTCCCCGCTCTTCCATATAAGCAGTGAACTTGTATCTGGTGAACAGGCATACTTCCCTGCTCCTGCGCATGAAGCCTGCTGGGTGACCTTGGGCCAGTCACAGTATTCTCAGAACTCTCTCAGCCCCACCTAGCTCACAAGGTGTCTGTTATAGGCAATAGTGGAACTGGGGGGGGGGGCAGAGGGGGTGGACCCATTTGCCTGGGTCACATGGGGAAGCATTTTGGCCCCCATCCCATTTCCTTTTCCCCCACACCCAGACCACCACTGAACTCCTCCTGCTGGTGAACTCCCCCACTCACCTTGCTGAACTTCCACTGTTGAATTCCTCCCGCTATGCCTCTGCAATCCCCCACCAATCTTTTCCTTCTCCAAAAAGGTGCCAGCAGGGTGTGTGTGTGTGCACGCGTGCAGACTCGTGGCTTAACATTCGATTGGGGTTTAAACAAACAGGTCTATTTTATTTAGTTTGCTTCCTCTATACCCTGCCTTGCATTGCAGTGGGGATCTAAAACACCTTACATCATTCTTGGCCTCTCTATTTTATCCTCCCACTAACCCAATAAGGTAGATCAGACTGACAGTGTGTGACTGGCCTAAGCTCAGCCAGCAAGTTTCCACAACACAGCAGACATTCGAACTCGGGTCTCCCAGACCTAGTCTGACACTGTAACCACTACATTATTGAGACTCATACTCAAGTCTGTTGTAATCAGGTCAAATTTGGCCTCATAGTTGCTTTGAGGAGACTCATCACTAGGAACCGAAGGATATTTCCTATGTCATTGCTTTCTATATCAGTTTACGTTATTCCCAGCGGTTCCCGATCTCTCATTTTTTTACCACTGATTTTGTAGATTTGTTTCCATTGTGTACCCAGTTTTGTCTCTAGAGGAAATTTACGCACACAGAGTACGTCACGTTTGCACATGATACTTACGCCCAAATAACACTGAAAACAGTACATTCACGGAGGAAATTTGGTGTGAAGAAAACCAGAATGTCATGAAGAGAAACAAATGAAGGTTTTGCTCAAGCAAGAAGCGAAAGTCACAGGAGACTATTCAGGTAACAATGGAAGAAATTCTAAATCATACCCTACCGATCATTTTCTAAAAGAATCAGCGAGGGCTGAGATTTTTCTTCTTTGTTTTTTGCTATTACTTCTGAGGCAGAGAGAGACAATAATTCACTGATTCATATCCACACCACTGCTGGGTTCTTCTATTCTTCTATAATGACGGCTGCCACCGTCAAAAGTCATCTTACCACACTGTTTTTTGCTTTGCAGCACGAAGGCGACGTGTTAAATCCAAGAGCAGCACCAAGATAATGTAATTCATTTAATTTCATGCATGCAGTTCTTAGCCCCTGCCAAGAACCTGAACTCGTGACCAAAGCAGGTGAATATAAAAGTGCCCAATAGAGCCAAAATTCTCTCCTGTATTTCTGAGGCATTTTATAAAGGTGGAGGGGGATAAACTGTTTTGCATTCATAATCCAGACGAGATTTACTAAAAGAGGTTTTTGCATTATTGGCGATCAATTATTTAAGCGAAGCATTGTAAATTTTTCATGCGCAGATTTCTCTCTCTCTCTCTCTCTTAAAAAGGGGGAAAAATTAAAAAGATACCGCAGGGGATACTAAATGCCAATAAAGGTGAGCTTCATTAATAGATAAAGAGGCCTCTGAGAGGGAGAAACCAAACCCAATATCCCGATTGCCATGCTAGACTTCGTACAAAATTGAGTCAATAATTACATGTCTGTTTTGGTAAGGCTCCTCTCCCCCACCCCTTTCTCACAGGATGGTAATTATCCACCCACTGGATCATCACTTCACAAGCTGGCGTTCTGTTACAAAGCAGCAGATGATGACAGGTCGGATGATGACGGGGCAGAGATGGGCTGTGGATTGTTTAATGCAAGTTGTCATTCCCGTCCTCTAAGATTTTAGATACTAAGAGCCCAATCTAGAGTGGGGGGAGCCAGTGTGGTATAGCGGTTAAGAGCGGGTGCACTCTCATCTGGAGAACCGGATTTGATTCCCCACTCCACCACTTGAGCTGTGGAGGTGTATCTGGTGAACCAGATTAGCTTGTGTACTCCGAACATGCCAGCTGGGTGACCGTGGGCTAGTCACAGCTTTTCGGAGCTTTCTCAGCCCCACCCACATCATACCCTGTTTCCCCGAATATAAGACATCCCCAAAAAATAAGACATAGTAGAGGTTTTGCTGAAGTGCAAAATATAAGGCATCCCCCGAAAGTAAGAAATAGCAAAGTTTTTGTTTGGAAGTATGCCTGACGAACAGAACACAGAAAAATAAGACATCCCCTGAAAATAAGACATAGCGCATCTTTGGGAGCAAAAATTAATATAAGGCACTGTCTTATATTCGGGGAAACACGGTAGGGTGATTGTTGTCGGGGTGGGGAAGGAAAGGAGCTTGTAAGCCCCTTTGAGACTCCTTGCAGGAGAGAAAGGGGGGTATAAATCCAAACTCTTCTTCCTCTGCTAAGATTTTAGATACTAAGAGCCCAATCCAGAGTGTGGGGGATCCCCCACTGAATGCAGTGTGGACTTGTGCCAACAGGGGTGCTCACCCTGCCTGCATAAGGGGCACCAGCACTGGTGGTGAAGGGTACCCATGCCTGGGGGGTAGGGTTTCCACAGAGCTTTCCAGGTGTGTGACAAACCAGAAATGTGTTTTCTACTAGGAAGGTGGAGATGAGTCATAAGGGAGGATGCTTGTGGCAGGACAAGATAAGAATGCAGGATGGCTAAGCTGAAGGGCAAGGCTTGTATCAGATTGTATGTATTACGCATGTTTAATAGGCTAATACATATTAACTTCTCCTCCTGCTCTGATGACAAACTGTACTATAATGAACATACAGGAAGAATATGGGAGGGGCCACATTAAGGAGGAACATGTGACTCTAAGAACCCTTTGCCAATGGGGGAAAAGAGAGGGTGTGGCGAATTCGAGAGAAGGGAATAAACATCTTGTGGATATACTGTTTTTGGAGGAATCTGCCCATGTGGGGATGGCTCCTCTTTCTTTGCAAATAAAACTATTTAAAACTTTCTTCTGTTGGCTTGATATTTGATAAGGAAATTTTGGGCACCACAGGTGCATACGTCTTTCCCAGGGCTGGAGCTGACTGAAGGCTCCTCCAAGCTTTCAGCCCCTGGATACTGCCATGGCCGCCCCTGAACTTGTGCCATTATTTTCAAAGTGCAAGCTCCTTTCCCCTGTGGGGTTTCCTGCGGGCAGGAAGACTTTCCATTTTCCTCATACCCGTGCCACTGGAGAACCCAATAGGACACGTGGCTGCAATGCAGCCACGCCTTCCCCGGCTGTTGCACTTCTCCATTTGAGCTCGAGGACATCTGGGTGTTTCCCATCCACTGATCAGGAGGGACTATCCTAGACTACCTTTACCTTTTTCCTTTCTTCGTTATTCCTAAATTGGCTTTGATATAAAGACAGGGACACAGCTCTCTCTTCCAGAGGCTGTGAAAACAATCGTGAGTGCTTTTGCACTGAGTAGCTTAAGCCTCCACATGCAATTGGCAGCCATGAGAGACATGCCACACCAGGAGGAGCCCTTCCTCGTCTCCGATGAAGACGTGTCTACCGTGGCCGGAGCCGCATTGCCAACTGAACAGGCAGGCACATCCCCAGAGAGGGCTGCCCAGACCTTAGCCTAGACCCGTGGTGGCGAACCTTTGGCACTCCAGATGTTATGGACTACAATTCCCATCAGCCCCTTCCAACATGGCCAATTAGCCATGCTGGAAGGGGCTGATGGGAATTGTAGTCCATAACATCTGAAATGCCAAAGGTTCGCCACCACTGGCCTAGACCGAGAAGCAGCTGGAATGCAGGAGGAGGTCCAGGAGTGGGGGGGGGGGGGGGGGAGATCGCAGAGCCTGTCTGTAAATCTCTGGAGAGGTGTGTATAGGAACAAATGCTTCTTGTTCCTAGCACATTTCTGTTTGACAGAGAGGGCACTCTTGGTAAGCAAAGTTCTAATCAAAGGAATTGGGAGCAACAGATAAACAAACAAACAAAAAACACCTCTGGTTTTAAAAGCTCCACTCCAACATGGCTCAGGCCCATCAGGACTGCCAGTATCCAGGTTAGGTCTGGAGTTTTTCTGGAAATTCAGCAAACTCCAGACTTCAGAAATCAGATCCGTTGGAGATAAGATTGGCAGCTCTGGGTTGGTAAATACCTGGAGATTTGGGGAGGGGGGGGGTGGAACCTGAGGAGGACAGCTTTTAAGGAGAAGCGTCTTCAGCAAGGTACAAGGCCATAGAGTCCACCTTCCAAAGTCACCAATTTCTCCACGGGAACTGACCTCTGTCGTCTGGAGATGAGTTGTAATTTTGCGAGATCGTTCCCACGTTTGGCTGTTCCAGGTTTTGCAGGAGGGGGAATGAAACTCCTTTTTGTTTCTCCAGTTTTTTTCTCCTGCATGAATTCTCAGAAGCTCAGAAAATGAGAAACATTTTCCCAAGTAAGGCAAGGAGAACTCACTCATGACCTCAGTAGAATGAACTCAGTAGACCTCAGAGCGATCGCTCATTCAACTTCTTGGAACTTTCCTTGCAGAAGCGTTTCCACATTCAATGGAGGCCTCTATCTTTTAACTTTAGATGTTCAAGGCATTGCAGGCCTCTGTGAGGAAAAATAGCTGCATCCAAACTTGCAACAGGTTTCCAAATCTCTTTGAGGTGTTTTAAACGGATGGATCTGTCAAAAAAAAAATCTCAACTTGCCTTCAAAGGGCGTGTCGATTGGGGAACCGGGCGTCTTGAGTTTTTCCTGTCACCAAATGTCGCAGAGGATGAGGCACTGCGCGCTGTCACCTGGCTGTCCCCTATTTCAGTCCCAGCCATTTATTTGTGACCCGTCGCCCAGAAATTCTTTTACATTTAAATGACAGATTAGTCGGTGACCCTGAAGAATTCTTTTGGAATGATCCTCGCATAAATAGTTAATCTCATAAGTAAAACATCATGGAAGGTTAAACAAAGCAGAGACAAATCCTTTGATTATGCAGCCATAATAGGCCTAGGCCATTTCGTTTTGCAGTCAGGTGCTTTAAGGGAGATAAATGCACATGCGCTGGTTGCGGGCCAGCATTCCAAGCTTGGTCACTTCTGGGGCTGAGAAACCACTTAAGCTAATTACCCAGAATAATACAGTTAAATCCGCCAAAGAAAGAGCTTTCCAGAGTTTTCTTTTCCCCATCACAATGATGCTTTTCCTATTCCTGTAACTAACAACGACTTTGTTTTTCAAACGAACACGTGGCAGCCCTCACGCCATAATTCAGGAGGTGGAAATCAATCAGTGGAAATCAAGTAAAGGAAGCTAGAGCAATACTTCTCAAACGGTTTGCCTGACCTGGGTGGCTCGGGGTAGGCTGATCTTTTCAGCTGTCGGAGGCCATGCGGCTGTTTCCGCCAGTAATTTCTTGGCTGGTAAACCGCCTTGCCAGCTTTCGGCGGTCACGGCGCACTGGCCTGCTGTCTCCCTCCACCCCCAGTGGTCGGATCCAAAAATTTTAGTAACAGGTTCCCATGGTGGTGGGTTTCAAACTGTGGCGTGGCGCCAATGGGGCTGGGCTGGGCACGACGGGGGCGTGGCTGGGCATTCAGGAGGTGGGGCATTCCTGGGCGGGGCTGTGGCAAGGACGCAGCCACTGCGCCGGTCCTTGGGCAGGAAATGAATGCACGCAGGCGCAGGCTGCCACGCACGCCGGTGCCCCTCCTGCTAGACTGCTTCAAGTTCTGCGCGCTACTGCTGAGAGGAGGGGCGTAACTAAGGCAAAAATCACGTGGCAAAATCACCAATTAGTAACCCCCTCTTGGCACACACAAATAATTAGTAACCTACTCTCAGGAACCTGTGAGAACCTGCTGGATCCCACCTCTGCCCACCCCCCATTGACTCAAGGGAAACCTCAGCTGACTATGAGTATGCCTTGCGACTTGTTCTCAACTGCCTCGCACACTTGCTAAGTCAACGCCTGGCAGAGGCCAAGGTGCTAGGGCACTGGTACAGTGCCTCCGCAAAACAAAATACAGGCTCCTAGTCCCTGCAGGGCCCCTCAGGTTTCCAGCCTAATCAGCCTCCTTTATGGATACAATACAGTCCTGGACGAACCTCTATTCTCCACGCTGATACACTTGCATGGCTGCATGTAAAGCAAGTGTCACAAATCAAGCCTAACTTACGGAAAGTCAGAGGAGACTACACAGAGGTAGACTGACAACTCCAAATTGAGAAATTCCTGGAGATCCCTATAAAATTAATAACCTCCACAACATCCCATCTTACCCTCCTCTTCAAAAAAAAAGGGGGGGAGCATTTTCTATCAGCTCTTCAAGCCCAGCAATAAAATATAGCAGTCCGTTTGTTTCTCAAGAGACCACAGATCAGTCAACAGAATTAGGTCCAAAAATATGACATTAGACGGGGTGTGTGGGGGGGAGGTCACATCATGATTAATGAAGCTTCAATTGGGAATCAAAGGCTCTTTGGCAAGAGAGCTTTAAGGCAGGCATCAGATGGCAGAGAAACAAAATCCTGGCCAATTCTCATCACTCCAGGCTGGAATGTAATGTTGACCGAGAACACCAGATAACCACCAGTGGCCCAAGTCTAATCCTATCCTGCCAAGGTCTTATCAGTAAGATTCACTTCCAATTAAGTGGGTTTGCGATCTCAGCCAAGCAATGCGGGCCTGCAAATGTATGCATGTTTCTGCCAAAGAATTGGATAAGCTGGTCTCCAGGGTGCCACAAAACGCTCTGATTCTGGCCCATCCTAAATTTTCTATGATTTATTGCATTTTATTAACATATTTATATTCCATGTTTCAAAAAAGGCTGTCCCAAAGGCTTACAACAGTCAATAAAATGCAAGGGTAATAAACAAGAATGTATCGTTGTTGTTGTTGGGGATTTTTTGCCATCTGCTGCAGCTGAATTTATGGCACTCTATAGGGCCAAGGCAAGAGACGTCGGAGGTGGTTTGCCATTGCCTACCTTTGCATCGTTTTGTTGGTGGTCTCCCATCCAATAGTAACTACTATCGACCCTGCTTAGCTTCCAAGATCTGACAAGACCATCTTGGCGCATCATTAAAAATGCACATGAAGAAAGACAAGCGACAGTTATCAAAACAAGCTGTAGTAATGTTACAAATCGAAATCAAGGAGCCAGCCAAAAAAGCATCTGAAGAGGAGGAGGAGGAGGAGGAGGAGGAGGAGGAGGAGGAAGGAGAATGAGTTTGGATTTATCTCCCACCTTTCTCTCCTGTAAGGAGACTCAAGGTGGCTTACAACTGCTTTCCCTTCCTCTCCCCACAACAGACACCTTGTGAGGTAGGCAGGGCTGAGAGAGTTCTGAGAGAACTGTGACTAGCCCAAGGTCACCCAGCAGGAATGTAGGAGTGTGGAAACGCCTCTGGTTCACCCGGGATAAGCTCTCAAGCACTCAGGTGGAGGAGTGGGGAATCAAACCTGGTTCTCCAGATTAGAATCCACCTGCTCTTAACCTCTACACCACACTGGCCCTCAAGGTCTTTTTATGCATAGAACTCCCTATCAACAGCAGTTCATATCCACTTTGTATGAATAGCAACCTAGCATTGTCAAAATCCAGGTGAGGTCTGGAGATCTCTGAGAATTACCACTGATCTCTGGACTGCAGAAGTCAGTTCCCCTGGAGAAAATGGCTGCTTTGGAGGGTGGACTCTGGCAGAACATTCCTGAGGACCTCTCTCCACCCCCCAACTCCATTCTCCCAGGATCCAGCCCAAATCTCCAAGAATTTCCCAGCCCTCGTGGCAAACCGAGATGGGACTTGTAAGCCAAAGCTTCTTGGCAGCATGAATATGGGCCCGAGTAGTCACTAATTTTAGCTCCCAATGTTTAGCCTATATTTGGGGCTGGCATCTTCAGCAGAGGTATATCTAGGGGAAATGGAGCCTGTGGGCAAACCCTGAACTTTCCGCTCCAAATTTCACCTAATTCTGCGACAGGTTCACTTGCTCACCTGAAGCCGGTAAGTAGCAGTTCCTCGGCCCAGCACCCCCTCTATGATTAGATGGTGTAAAATTCCCTGCATATGATTTCAGATGATGTGATACCTATATGTCCCACTGTCAGAGATATCCCTGATCTTCAGAGGCATGTCACTTGCAAGTATCATGTGGATATATAAACACATCTTACTGTGACATGTCCCTGAAGATGCTAGCTATAGATGTTAAGGAGCTATACCAACCAGCTTATAGGATGCTAAATCTGCATGTTAGGACTGGCATTACAAACTTACCTGACCAAGGATAGGGTGGAGATAATTTTGGGAGTATTACTATGTATTCTTGTCCGAGGAATGCATTACCTAGACTATCCCTACTCTGCCCAAGTACCCAAAGAAAAAAGCAGGTTGTCTTGAACGTGAGACAATACACCTGCTGAATTGTGGGATAGCTGGAAAAACTGCTGAATTTTTGTTACAGAGGATCAAGATAATGTCATAATGGAAGTTTCTGCTATCACCTCATTGTTCCTGGCCCTATGTGATTCGTCCTGGTTTTATTTAAGCCAATTCTATGGATTTCTGCTCCTGCTTTGTACTTCTTGTTTTATTTCTGGCAGGTATGCCCAAAGTCAATTCACCCAGCCAGCTAACTACCTGACCCAGGCCAGCCACAGCCCGGAAAACCAAACAGCCCGCCCCGTCTTCCTCGGCTGAGCTCCTGCTATCTAAGAAGCGGTTTCTTACTCCCTTCTCTAGTTTGCAGCTCAGCAGGAGCTTTCTTTAAAATTGAAAGTTCAGAAGACTCCAACTGCTCTTTTCGGTCTGACTCGAGGTTTACTCCCCACTTGGTTTGGAGTGAGGTCAGATAGTGAAGACTGAATGCACCCAAAGCAGCAAAAGGCCGCTGTGTTGCAAAGAAGGAAAGGAGAGCTCTATTGGCCTGTGGTCTGACCTGGAGGTTAGTCATCAAGGATTGTTTGCAGGAGCTCTAGAGGGGCCTGCTGTGGAGAGACTACAGAAAAAAATGTTCACCCCACTGGATCAAAATTCTCCAATTCATTCCAAGTTATTCATTCCAGTCTGCCTGTGAATTCAAACAACAGTACCCTATATAAAATGCCTTCTCCGAAATTTCATTTGTTTTTCGCAAACCAGACAAGTTTCCACAAATCTCATTGAAATTTCTCCTCAGACTTGACAGTTCTAAATTGCCCAATGTGGTTTTCAAAGTGGAAGCAAAGCAGCACAAATATTCCTGAGGAGGAGGAGGAGGAGGAGGAAGAGGAGAAGGAGAAGAAGGAGAAGAAGGAGAAGAAGAAGAAGAAGAAGAAGAAGAAGAAGAAGAAGAAGAAGAAG
>NC_059437.1:50790497-50810598 GCF_021028975.2 Sphaerodactylus townsendi
CTTCTTCTTCTTCTTCTTCTTCTTCTTCTCCTTCTTCTTCTTCTTCTCCTTCTTCTCCTTCTTCTCCTTCTCCTCTTCCTCCTCCTCCTCCTCCTCCTCAGGAATATTTGTGCTGCTTTGCTTCCACTTTGAAAACCACATTGGGCAATTTAGAACTGTCAAGTCTGAGGAGAAATTTCAATGAGATTTGTGGAAACTTGTCTGGTTTGCGAAAAACAAATGAAATTTCGGAGAAGGCATTTTATATAGGGTACTGTTGTTTGAATTCACAGGCAGACTGGAATGAATAACTTGGAATGAATTGGAGAATTTTGATCCAGTGGGGTGAACATTTTTTTCTGTAGTCTCTCCACAGCAGGCCCCTCTAGAGCTCCTGCAAACAATCCTTGATGACTAACCTCCAGGTCAGACCACAGGCCAATAGAGCTCTCCTTTCCTTCTTTGCAACACAGCGGCCTTTTGCTGCTTTGGGTGCATTCAGTCTTCACTATCTGACCTCACTCCAAACCAAGTGGGGAGTAAACCTCGAGTCAGACCGAAAAGAGCAGTTGGAGTCTTCTGAACTTTCAATTTTAAAGAAAGCTCCTGCTGAGCTGCAAACTAGAGAAGGGAGTAAGAAACCGCTTCTTAGATAGCAGGAGCTCAGCAAAGGAAGACCGGGCAGGCTGTTGGTTTTCCGGGCTGTGTGGCCTGGGTCAGGTAGTTAGCTTCAACTTCAATTGACTTTTATTAGGCATACCTACCAGAAATAAAACAAAGTACAAAGCAGAGCAAAAATCCGCAGGGTGCTTAAATAAAACCAGGACAAATCACATAGGGCCAGGAACAATGAGGTGACCAAGCTTCCATTATGACCTTATCTTGATCCCCTCTAACAAAAATTCAGCAGTTTTTCCAGCTATCCCACAATTCAGCAGGTGTATTGTCTTTATACGTTCAGAACAACCTATTTTTTTCTTTAGTGCCCGGGCAAGTAGGGATAGTCTAGGTAATGCATTCCTCGGACAAGAATACATAATGTACTCAAGTGTCTCCACCCTATCCTTGGTCAGGTAGTTGTAATGCCAGTCCTAACATCTGTGATTGGCATCTATAGCTGGTTGTTGTAGCTCGTAACATCTATAGCTGGCATCTTCAGGGACATGTCACAGTAAGATGTGTTTATGTCCATGATACTTACCGTGACATGCCTCTGAAGATCAGGGATGTCTCTGACAGTGGGACATGGGGTATCACATCATCTAATCATATGGGGGGGTGCACACCATCTAATCATGGGGGGGGTGCTGGGCCCGGGCTGCTCTTGCCAGCTTCAGGTGGTAGACCTGGGCGTCCTGAGGTGGGGTGGGGGGCGGAAAATTCAGATTTTGCCCACAGGCTCCATTTTCCCTAGATATGCCTCTGCTGAAGATGCCAGCCCCAAATATAGGCTAAACATTAGGAGCTAAAATTAGTGACTTCTCAGACCCATGTTCATGTGCTATGAAGCTTTGGCTTGCAAAATCCATCTCGGTTTGCCACGAGGGCTGGGAAATTCTTGGAGATTTGGGCTGGATCCTGGGAGAATGGAGTTGGGGGGTGGAGAGAGGTCCTCAGGAATGTTCTGCCAGAGTCCACCCTCCAAAGCAGCCATTTTCTCCAGGGGAACTGACTTCTGCAGTCCAGAGATCAGTGGTAATTCTCAGAGATCTCCAGACCTCACCTGGATTTTGACAATGCTAGGTTGCTATTCATACAAAGTGGATATGAACTGCTGTTGATAGGGAGTTCTATGCATAAAAAGACCTTGAGGGCCAGTGTGGTGTAGAGGTTAAGAGCAGGTGGATTCTAATCTGGAGAACCAGGTTTGATTCCCCACTCCTCCACCTGAGTGGCAGAGGCTTATCGGGTGAACCAGAGGCGTTTCCACACTCCTACATTCCTGCTGGGTGACCTTGGGCTAGTCACAGTTCTCTCAGAACTCTCTCAGCCCTGCCTACCTCACAAGGTGTCTGTTGTGGGGAGAGGAAGGGAAAGCAGTTGTAAGCCACCTTGAGTCTCCTTACAGGAGAGAAAGGTGGGAGATAAATCCAAACTCATTCTCCTTCCTCCTCCTCCTCCTCCTCCTCCTCCTCCTCTTCAGATGCTTTTTTGGCTGGCTCCTTGATTTCGATTTGTAACATTACTACAGCTTGTTTTGATAACTGTCGCTTGTCTTTCTTCATGTGCATTTTTAATGATGCGCCAAGATGGTCTTGTCAGATCTTGGAAGCTAAGCAGGGTCGATAGTAGTTACTATTGGATGGGAGACCACCAACAAAACGATGCAAAGGTAGGCAATGGCAAACCACCTCCGACGTCTCTTGCCTTGAAAACCCTATGGGGTCACCATAATTCAGCTGCAACTTGATGGCAAAAAATCCCCAACAACAACAACGATACATTCTTGTTTATTACCCTTGCATTTTATTGACTGTTGTAAGCCTTTGGGACAGCCTTTTTTGAAACATGGAATATAAATATGTTAATAAAATGCAATAAATCATAGAAAATTTAGGATGGGCCAGAATCAGAGCGTTTTGTGGCACCCTGGAGACCAGCTTATCCAATTCTTTGGCAGAAACATGCATACATTTGCAGGCCCGCATTGCTTGGCTGAGATCGCAAACCCACTTAATTGGAAGTGAATCTTACTGATAAGACCTTGGCAGGATAGGATTAGACTTGGGCCACTGGTGGTTATCTGGTGTTCTCGGTCAACATTACATTCCAGCCTGGAGTGATGATCCAGCCCAGGATTTTGTTTCTCTGCCATCTGATGCCTGCCTTAAAGCTCTCTTGCCAAAGAGCCTTTGATTCCCAATTGAAGCTTCATTAATCATGATGTGACCTCCCCCCCACACACCCCGTCTAATGTCATATTTTTGGACCTAATTCTGTTGACTGATCTGTGGTCTCTTGAGAAACAAACGGACTGCTATATTTTATTGCTGGGCTTGAAGAGCTGATAGAAAATGCTCCCCCCCTTTTTTTTTGAAGAGGAGGGTAAGATGGGATGTTGTGGAGGTTATTAATTTTATAGGGATCTCCAGGAATTTCTCAATTTGGAGTTGTCAGTCTACCTCTGTGTAGTCTCCTCTGACTTTCCATAAGTTGGAAACGATTTGACGACACTTAACACATGCACATGCAAGTGTATCGCGTAGATAGGGTTCAAATCCAGGACTGTATTATCCATAAGGCTGATTAGGCTGAAACCTAGGGGCCCTGCAGGGACTAGGAGCCTGTATTTTGTTTTGCGGAGGCACTGTACCAGTGCCCTAGCACCTTGGCCTCTGCCAGGCGTTGACTTAGCAAGTGTGCGAGGCAGTTGAGAACAAGTCGCAAGGCATACTCATAGTCAGCTGAGGTTTCCCTTGAGTCAATGGGGGGTGGGCAGAGGTGGGATCCAGCAGGTTCTCACAGGTTCCTGAGAGTAGGTTACTAATTATTTGTGTGTGCCAAGAGGGGGTTACTAATTGGTGATTTTGCCACGTGATTTTTGCCTTAGTTACGCCCCTCCTCTCAGCAGTAGCGCGCAGAACTTGAAGCAGTCTAGCAGGAGGGGCAATCAAGGCAGTGGCAGGTGCCCATGCCTGCATTCATTTCTCTGCCCAAGGATCAGCGCAGTGGCTGCTGCCCTCTGCCACAGCCCCGCCCAGGAATGCCCCACCTCCTGAATGCCCAGCCACGCCCCCGTCGTGCCCAGCCCAGCCCCATTGGCGCCACGCCACAGTTTGAAACCCACCACCATGGGAACCTGTTACTAAAATTTTTGGATCCGACCACTGGGGGTGGAGGGAGACAGCAGGCCAGTGCATAGCGACCCTTGGCTTCCTTGGCGGTTTACCAACCAAGTACTAACCAGGGCTGACCACACTTAACCTCCGACAGCTGAAAAGATCAGCCTACCCCGAGCCACCCAGGTCAGGCAAACCGTTTGAGAAGTATTGCTCTAGCTTCCTTTACTTGATTTCCACTGATTGATTTCCACCTCCTGAATTATGGCGTGAGGGCTGCCACGTGTTCGTTTGAAAAACAAAGTCGTTGTTAGTTACAGGAATAGGAAAAGCATCATTGTGATGGGGAAAAGAAAACTCTGGAAAGCTCTTTCTTTGGCGGATTTAACTGTATTATTCTGGGTAATTAGCTTAAGTGGTTTCTCAGCCCCAGAAGTGACCAAGCTTGGAACGCTGGCCCGCAACCAGCGCATGTGCATTTATCTCCCTTAAAGCACCTGACTGCAAAACGAAATGGCCTAGGCCTATTATGGCTGCATAATCAAAGGATTTGTCTCTGCTTTGTTTAACCTTCCATGATGTTTTACTTATGAGATTAACTATTTATGCGAGGATCATTCCAAAAGAATTCTTCAGGGTCACCGACTAATCTGTCATTTAAATGTAAAAGAATTTCTGGGCTTAATGGGTCACAAATAAATGGCTGGGACCAAAATAGGGGACAGCTACAGGTGACAGCTACAGTGCCTCATCCCTTCATGCGACATTTGGTGACAGGAAAAACTCAAGACGCCCGGTTCCCCAATCGACACGCCCTTTGAAGGCAAGTTGAGATTTTTTTTTTGACAGATCCATCCGTTTAAAACACCTCAAAGAGATTTGGAAACCTGTTGCAAGTTTGGATGCAGCTATTTTTCCTCACAGAGGCCTGCAATGCCTTGAACATCTAAAGTTAAAAGATAGAGGCCTCCATTGAATGTGGAAACGCTTCTGCAAGGAAAGTTCCAAGAAGTTGAATGAGCGATCGCTCTGAGGTCTACTGAGTTCATTCTACTGAGGTCATGAGTGAGTTCTCCTTGCCTTACTTGGGAAAATGTTTCTCATTTTCTGAGCTTCTGAGAATTCGTAGGAAAAACTGGGCTGCTTTCAAGGAGTTTCATTCCCCCTCCTGCAAAACCTGGAACAGCCAAACGTGGGAACGATCTCGCAAAATTACAACTCATCTCCAGACGACAGAGGTCAGTTCCCGTGGAGAAATTGGTGACTTTGGAAGGTGGACTCTATGGCCTTGTACCTTGCTGAAGACGCTTCTCCTTAAAAGCTGTCCTCCTCAGGTTCCACCCCCCCCCCCTCCCCAAATCTCCAGGTATTTACCAACCCAGAGCTGGCAATCTTATCTCCAACGGATCTGATTTCTGAAGTCTGGAGTTTGCTGAATTTCCAGAAAAACTCCAGACCTAACCTGGATACTGGCAGTCCTGATGGGCCTGAGCCATGTTGGAGTGGAGCTTTTAAAACCAGAGGTGTTTTTTGTTTGTTTGTTTATCTGTTGCTCCCAATTCCTTTGATTAGAACTTTGCTTACCAAGAGTGCCCCTCTCTGTCAAACAGAAATGTGCTAGGAACATGTTACATTTGTTCCTATACACACCTCTCCAGAGATTTACAGACAGGCTCTACCATCTCTCCCCCCCCCCCCCCCCACTCCTGACCCTCCTCCTGCATTCCAGTTGCTGCCTAGGGTTAGGCCAGTGGTGGCTAACCTGAGAGTTTTCAGATAAAGTTATAGACTACAATACTCATCAGCCCCTTCCAGCATGGCTAATTGGCCATGTTGGAAGGGGCTGATGGGAATCGGTAGTCCATAACATCTGGAGTGCCAAAGGTTCGCCACCAATGGCTCCAGGCTAAGGCCCGGGCAGCCCTCTCTGGGGATGTGCCTGCCTGTTCAGTTGGCAATGCGGTTCCGGCCACGGTAGACATCGTCTCTCATCGGAGACGCAGGAAGGGCTCCTCCTGGTGTGGCATGCCCCCCATGGCTGCCAATTGCATGTGGAGGCTTAAGCTACTCAGTGCAAAAGCACTCACGATTGTTTCTACAGCCTCTGGAAGAGAGAGCTGTGTCCCTGTTCCTATATCAAAGCCAATTTAGGAATAACGAAGAAAGGAAAAAGGTAAAGGTAGTCTAGGATAAAGTCCCTCCTGATCAGTGGATGTAAAACACCTAGATGTCCTCGAAGCTCAAATGGAGAAGTGCAAATAGCCGGGGAAGGCGCGGGTTGCATTGCAGCCACGCGTCCCATTGGGTTCTCCAGTGTAACGGGTATGAGGAAAATGGAAAGTCTCTCCTGCCCTGGGCAGGAAACCCCACAGGGGAAAGGAGCTTGCACTTCTTGGAAAATAATGGCACAAGTTCAGGGGCGGCCATGGCAGTATCCAGGGGCTGAAAGCTTGGAGGAGCCTTCAGTCAGCTCCAGCCCTGGGAAAGACGTATACACCTGTGGTGCCCAAAATTTCCTTATCAAACATCAAGCTAAACAGAAGAAAGTTTTAAATAGTTTTATTTGTAAAGAAAGAGGAGCCATCCCCACATGGGCAGATTCCTCCAAAAACAGTATATCCACAAGATGTTTATTCCCTTCTCTCGAATTCGCCACACCCTCTCTTTTCCCCCATTGGCAAAGGGTTCTTAGAGTCACATGTTCTTCCTTAATATGTGCCCCTCCCATATTCTTCCTGTATGTTCATTATAGTACAGTTTGTTATCAGAGCAGGAGACGTTAATATGTATTAGCCTATTAAGCATGCTCAATACATACAATCTGATACAAACCTCTTGCCCTTCAGCTTAAATAACCTGCATTCTTATCTTGTCCTGCCACAAGCATCCTCCCTTATGACTCATCTCCACCTTCCTAGTAGAAAACACATTTCTGGTTTCCACACACCCGGAAAGCTCTGTGGAAACCCCTACCCCCCAGGCATGGGTACCCTTCACCACCAGTGCTGGTGCCCCTTATGCAGGCAGGGTGAGCACCCCTGTTGGCACAAGTCCACACTGTATTCAGTGGGGGATCCCCCACACTCTGGATTGGGCTCTTAGTATCTAAAAATCTTAGTAGAGGAAGAAGAGTTTGGATTTATAATTTCTCTCCTGCAAGGAGTCTCAAAGGGGCTTACAAGCTCCTTTCCTTCCCCACCCTCGACAACAATCAATTCTACCAGAGTTTCCTCGAATATAAGACAGTGCCTTATATTAATTTTTGCTCCCAAAGACAGCTTAAGCTATGTTCCCATTTTCAGGGGATGTCTTTATTTTTCTGTGTTCTGTTCTTCACAGGCATACTTCCAAACAAAAAACTTTGCTATTTCTTACTTTCGGGGGATGCCTTATATTTTGCAACTTCAGCAAAACCTCTACTATGTCTTCTATTTTTTTTTTGGGATGTCTTATATTCTGGGAAACAGGGTATGATGTGGGTGGGGCTGAATAAGCTCCGAAAAGCTGCAGACTCAGGCCCACTGTCACCCAGCTGGTATGTTCTGAGTACAATAAGCTAATCTGGTTCACCAGATACACCTCCACAGCTCTCAAGTGGTGGAGTGGGGAATCAAATCTGGTTCTCCAGATGAGAGTGCACCCGCTCTTAACCGGCCATATACCACACTGGCTCCCCCCACTCTAGATTGGGCTCTTAGTATCTAAAAATCTTAGAGGACGGGAATGACAACTTGTATTAAACAATCCACAGCCCATCTCTTCTGCCCCTGTCATCATCCGACCTGTCATCATCTGGTTGCTTTGTAACAGAACGCCAGCTTGTGAAGTGATGATCCAGTGGGTGGATAATTACCATCCTGTGAGAAAGGGGTGGGGGAGAGGAGCCTCACCAAAACAGACATGTAATTATTGACTCAATTTTGTACGAAGTCTAGCATGGCAATCGGGATATTGGGTTTGGTTTCTCCCTCCCAGAGGCCTCTTTATCTATTAATGAAGCTCACCTTTATTGGCATTTAGTATCCCCCCCCGTATCTTTTTAATTTTTTTCCCTTTAAGAGAGAGAGAGAGAGAGAGAAATTCAAGCGCATGAAAAATTTGCATTAATGCTTCTCGCTTAAATAATTGATCGCCAATAATGCAAAAACCTCTTTTAGTAAATCTCGCCTGGATTTCATGAATGCAAAACAGTTTATCCCCCTCCACCTTTATAAAATGCCCTTTGTAGTACATGGAGAGAATTTTGGCTCTATTGGGCACTTTTATATTCAATTGCTTTGGTCAATAGTTCAGGTTCTTGGTAGGGGCTAAGAACTGCATGTAATGAAATTAAATGAATTACATTATCTTGGTGCTGCTCTTGGATTTAACATCGCTGCCTTCTCGCGGCTGCAAAGCAAAAAACAGTGTGGTAAGATGACTTTTGACGGTGGCAGCCGCCATTATAGAAGAATAGAAGAACCCAGCAGTGGTGTGGATATGAATCAGTGAATTATTGTCTCTCTCTGCCTCAGAAGTACAGCAAAAAAACAAAGAAGAAAAAAAATCTCAGCCCCTCGCTGATTCTCTTTAGAAAAATGATCTGCAGTATATGATTTAGAATTTCTTCCATTGTTACCTGAATAGTCTCCTGTGACTTTCGCTTCTTGCTTTGAGCAAAACCTTCATTTGTTTCTCTTCATGACATTCTGGTTTTCTTCACACCAAATTTCCTCCGTGAATGTAAATTGTTTTCAGTGTTATTTGGGCTTAAGTATCATGTGCAAACGTGATCACTCTGTAGTATGTAGAATTTCCTCTAGAGACAAAACTGGGTACACAATGGAAACAAATCTACAAAATCAGTGGTAAAAAAATGAGAGATCGGGAACCGCTGGGAATAACGTGAACTGATATAGAAAGCAATGACATAGGAAATATCCTTCGGTTCCTAGTGTGATGAGTCTCCTCAAAGCAACTATGAGGCCAAATTTGACCTTGATTACAACAGACTTGAGTATGAGGTCTCAATAATGTAGTGGTATACAGTGTCAGACTAGGTCTGGGAGACCTCGAACCAATGTTCACAAGTTGTGGAAACTTGTTGGTTGAGCTGAAATGGCCAGTCACACACTGTCAGTCTGATCTACCTTATTGGGTTAGTGGGAGTGGATAAAATAGAGAGGCTAAGAATGATGTAAGGTGTTTTAGGATCCCTACCGTAATGCAAGGCAGGGTATAGAGAGGAAGCAACCTAAATAAAATAGGACCTGTTTGTTTAAACCCCAATCATCAATGTTAAGCCACGAAGTCTGCACGCGTGCACACACACACACACACCCTGCTGGCACCTTTTTGGAGAAGGAAAAGATTGGTGGGGGATTGCAGAGGCATAGCTGCAGGAATTCAACAGTGGAAGTTCAGCAAGGTGAGTGGGGGAGTTCACCCAGCAGGAGGAGTTCAAGGGTGGTCTGGGTGTGGGGGAAAAGCAGCCGGGATGGGGGCCAAAATGTTTCCCCAAGGTGACCCAGGCAAATGGGTCCACCCCCTCTGCCCCCCCCCCCCCAGTTCCACTCATTGCCTCTATAACAGAAACCTTGTGAGATAGGTGGAGCTGAGAGAGTTCTGAGAATACTGTGACTGGCCCAAGATCACCCAGCAGGCTTCATGCGCAGGAGCAGGGAAGCATGCCCGTTCACCAGATACAAGTTCACCAATATATGGAAGAGCTGGGAATCAAGCCCAGCTCTGTGATTAAGTCCACTGCTCTTAAGCACGCTGGCTCTCTGTGCATTTCCTGATAGTTGATGACTGGGTGTTGATAACGCTTAGTTTGTTTGTTTTCATTACTAAAAAAAATTCATTGGATAAAACACCGCCCTCCAATACAGGTGTTTCTTCTGTATCGTGATATGGTGCTTAGATTGAAATGAGGCATTTGGCCAGGACTCCTGCTTTGGAAAGCTGCTTTTTTGTTTGCCCGTGATCCCTTGTTGGGATACATGTGGACGCTATGTAACTTCTTGCACAGCATTTTAATGATAACATTAGCTACCCCTCTCCCCAGTACATCCTCTTGAGCTCATTTTCTGCAGAGAGAACCTGTCCTGTGGTAATAATAATAAAGATTAAACTTAGATGATTTTTCTTTTCTTTTCCATTAGCTAACGACTGGCCACAAATTAGATGGCGCTGTCCTCCATCAGTTACATCGGCTGCTCTGTGTTCATCTTTTGCTTGACCGTCACCCTGGGTCACGTTTGCTATTCAATCGTGAGTAATTTTAACTTTTCTACCCACTGAGCCAATATCGGTCTGGAAATATCAGATTTTTAAAGTTTCATTTCAAGGCACTGGACCAAATGCTCTCAGGTGTTAAAAGTTCCCATGTGTTATTAATTCCTTAAACCTCTTTAATTAGATTCTGCATACATATTTGCAACAGTCGGCTGAGTTTGCTCTAAATTAGTTTAATTCTCCGAAACTGGGACGCTCTTTAAATAGCAAGTTATTTCCTTACAA
This sequence comes from Sphaerodactylus townsendi, assembly GCF_021028975.2. Classification (NCBI taxonomy): domain Eukaryota; kingdom Metazoa; phylum Chordata; class Lepidosauria; order Squamata; family Sphaerodactylidae; genus Sphaerodactylus; species Sphaerodactylus townsendi. The sequence goes on from NC_059437.1 coordinate 50,800,757, forward strand.
TTTATTCTTGGGCAGTTTTCACAATTGTTCTTTCTGGGGGGTTTTTTGGTGGATTTTGAATGTGAAAAGGAGAATCATAGAAGCTGATGTTTGATCTGTGATCTTGAGGCTGATGAAAGGCGAAACTGGGACTTTTGAGCTTTGACTTCTGGGCTGGCTCCAAGAGGTGGCAAGGACACTCAAACTTCCGGAGCTCTGAGGACAAAGAAGTCGAAGGAAAGCGCATGAACCCTTTAAACAGAAGGCGTGAGGTTGCTTTGTGTCCTTATTTGTTTGTATAAGGTTTTTTTTTAAAAAAAAAAACCCTTGCTGGTTAAGAACACCTTTGGAAGATCATAGGCCTTGGAAGATCACAAGCTTATACTTAGGAATTAGATCCTATTCTGGTATTCTAACTAAATTCTGTTTTTTGCAACTCAAGGGATCTCAGTTAGCAGAAAAGGTCCCTTTTGGGGAACCATGTCACTCAGACTAGGCAGTACTGAGAGTCAGCGTGGCATAGTGGTTAAGAGCAGGTGGATGCTAATCTAGAGATCCAGCCTCCTCTTGAGCGGTGGATGCTAGTCTGGTGAACTGGATTTGTTTTCCTGCTCCTCCACACGAAGTCTGCCTGGTGGCCTTGGGTCAGTCACAGTTCTCTCAGAACTCTCTCAGCCCCACCTACCCCACAAGGTGTCTGTGGTGGGGAGAGGAAGGGAAAGGAGTTTGAAAGCCACCACGAGTCTCCTTACAGGAGAGAAAAACAGGGCATAAATCCAAGCTCTTCTTCTTCTGAGCTGTATGGGCCAATCATCTGATTTTTGAATCAGCTTCATATTATGGGGAGTGCTATCAAGCTGCTGTCAATTTATGGAGAATGTATGGCATTTTCACAGTAAGGCTCCTTCCGCACACACAAAATAATGCATTTTTAAACCACTTTCACAACTGTTTGCAAGTGAATTTTGCTATTCCGCACAGCTTCAAAGAGCACTGAAAGCAGTTTGAAAGTGCATTATTTTGCATGTGCGGAATGAGCCTAAGAGAGTTAACAGAGGTGGTTTGCCATTGCTTTCCTCTGCATAACAACCGTGGGTGGTCTCCCATCCAAACACTAACCAGGGCCAACTCTTTTAGCTTCCAAGAGCGGACAAGGGCAAGCTAGCCTGGGCCATCCAGGTAAAGGCATTACAAAGACCTACGCCCCTTTAAGAAGTCAATGAGTTGTTGCCATTGAGAGTATGTAGCCCTTTCTGTGATCTACTCTCAGTATTCACCTGGCTTATTCGGGAGGAATGCAAATGGAATGGGAGAGAGGCCCCCTTCTATCCTGCTAAGAAGCTTACAGAGAAGGAAGGGGCGTTCTCCAAGAGACCTCCAGCCAGCTAGCTCCTGTGAGAAGCATTTCTTCAGCCTCCCAATCCCGGAATCATAATGTGATTTGGGGAATTAGCGATAAATGCTCCATTTCCATATTTATAGAAAACCCATCCATATGTAGATAATAGGACTGTGCAGTAGTTATGAAGTACCAGATTTGATATAAATATGGAAATGCCGGGCTGGATGCTCTGCCCTGTTCGCTGGGACTTCGCAGCGGCGTCAACCTCGTCAATTTCCATTGAATTCTTCTCCCCGTTCCCTGGCAGAGAACGGGCCCCGAGGTTGTTAATTGTGAACTGATTCAGAACGATTTGCTTCTGAAAGAGTCACATAAATCCCAATAAATGCGGAAGCTTATTGCAGGGAAATGAAAAATGGATGTGTTGCGTCACAACTCCCGCTGTTTTTTTTTTTTTCTGAATTAAACGGTTAACGAACTTCAGTTCTTGTCATTATTTCATGGGATGGACCTGCTGCTAGTGATCTTGATGGGTGACAGGGGATCACATCGGGCCAATGTACATTTGACGATTCTGCTAGTGCCCAGCCTTTGCATAGAACTCCATATTGAATTGGATTACTGGGCCTTGTTCCCTTAAGTATATGAAGAACAGAAAAAGAGTTGGATTTATATCCCCCTTTTCTCTCCTGTAAGGAGACTCAATGGGGCTTACAAGCTCCTTTCCTTCCCCCTACCCCACAACAAACACCCTGTGAAGGAGCAACCTAGGTGGGGCTGAGAGAGTTCCAAAGAACTGTGACTAGCCCAAGATCACCCAGCTGGCATGTGTTGGAGTGCACAAGCTAATCTAATTCACCAGATAAGCCTCCATCACTCAAGTGGCGGAGCGGGGAATCAAATCTGGTTCTCCAGATTAGAGTGCACCTGTTCTTGACCACTATATCACACTGGCTCTCATGGTATATGGCATGCCAAACCTGTTCCCCAAATCAGGAGATGTTGGAAAGGGGCAGGTACTTTGCAGATGTGTGTCATTATGGAGAACCATCCCCATCCTGACTCATACTATGTTTCAGACCACAATTTATTAGTTCTCAGGAGCACCGTCTCCTCTCGCCAGCTCAGCAGTTATCAACACTGGCCCTTTCCGCACAAATCCTCCAAAACAATTCTAGGGAAACATTTCAACTCCCTTTTTACAACAGTGTATGTCTGCACTCACCCCCTCGAAACAATCCTTGACCATCATTACATGATCCCTCCCCTTTTTTTGAGTTCTGTGTTGAATGGATGCTTTAGTGCTTCACAGCCTCATCTCCAGGTATTTCTGTTGGTTGAATTTACATTGGGTGAATTTACATTGGTTGGTTGAATTTATATTGATGCAAAGTATAATAAAAGGCAATATAAGACCTAGATAGAGAAGAAGAGTTTGGATTTATACCCCACCTTTCTCTCCTGTAAGGAGACTCAAGGTGACTTACAAGCTCCCTCCCCTAGACCTAGATAGAGAAGAAGAGTTTGGATTTATACCCCACCTTTCTCTCCTGTAAGAGACTCAAGGTGGCTTACAAGCTCCCTTCCCTTCCTCTCCCCACAACAGACACCTTGTGAGGTAGGTGGGGCTGAGAGAGTTCTGAAAGAACTGTGACTAGCCCAAGGTCACCCAGCAAGAATGTAGGAGTGCAGAAACACATCTGGTTAACCAGATAAGCCTCTGCCACTCATGTGGAGGAGTGGGAAAGCAAATCCGGTTCTCCAGAATAGAATCCACCTGCTCTTAACTACTACACCATCAGTGAGTTTTACATAATACATTTACTAGCCAAAAGGAAGGGTAAACATGAAGATAAACTCTGTTCTATTATGTCTGTATTATTACTCTAGTCCCAGCACGAGGCTGAAACAGCCCTATTACTCCAGAACAAAGAAATTAAGGTATCTGGCTGCTGTGGGTTATCTGGGCTGTGTGGCCAGGGTCTGGTAGTTTTTGTTCCAAACATTTCTTCTGTGTTAGGAATAAAAACAACTAGACCATGGCCACATAGCCCAGGAAACCCACAGCAGCCAATTGATTCCGACCATGAAAGTTAAGGTAACTTTATAACCTTAGATATAAATGCTCTCAGACATGTAGTCAATGGCTACTAAACTGCCCAATGGTTAATCAATAAGTCAGCTATTAGAATGTGATCTCCGCATCTTGTTGACATACAAACAGATGACTGGTTGTGACACACCCTTGTAATTCCCAACAGTTTCCCAAGCCAGAGCTGGCAACTCTAGGTAGACCACAAACTTTGTATGCTGAGCGTTTCACGTTAAAGCCCATTACCGTGATTGGCTAGCAGGGTGGTGACTGGATAGGGCTGTGGCCAATGCCTACCCTTGGAAATGGAGGCAGGACAAGTGCCTGCTACAAAAGCATTTCCCTGCTTCATGGATTGCCCAAATCTTACACAGCCGTGCCCATTGGGAACCTGTGCTCTGTTTGAACAATTGGGATTGGCACAACGTCCACGTGAATGCAGTTGTCATACTTAGGTTGTTGCAGGCTTTAAGTTGAGACAGGCGGATCCGGGCTTTCGTTAGGTTTATAGTCAAAAACTAAATCTGAGATATCAGAAGATTCTCTGCAAAGGCCGCTTTTGTAGGATTTGTGGCTTTGTTTTTTTTTCCTTCCAGACATAAAAAGTCATTATTCTTTTTTGCAAGTTCTGAGCCTTTTCAGCAATTCTCATCTTGCAGTACAAACCAGTGTTTTCTTTTCTGATGGGAGCATACCAGGGAATCTAATTCAGCTGAATCCTAAGCTCGCAAATCAAATCCCTTGCAATAAACGATGAAAAGATTGTTTCTTCTTGGGACGCTAACCAAACTTCTTTTCCACAGCTCCGTCAGCACCATCCGCAATCAGCGCTACCACATCCACGCCAACCTGTCATTCGCCATCTTGGTGGCTCAGATCTTGCTGCTTATCAGTTTCCATTTAAGTCCTGGAACAGTAAGTGCTGGAAATTATTCTTTGCCAAGATTATTCGCAGTACAAGATCAAAACAAGTTGGAGGCTTCTAAGTTTCCTGATAATTTTACAAGCATAATCAAAAGCCAGAAAGCTATTTTTATCCATCCTACAAACCAGACTTACTAGACCTCAGAAGTAACTAGATTCAAAAATTTCTCCTCTGGACACTGTGGGATGCCACAGGATCAAAAGCAATGTCTTCATTTTTCATTACCGTCACATCTGGCATGACAGGAAATTGCACTTTGTTGCCCAGGCACAGCCAGAAGACGAGGCTCCTGATTTTTATACCTGGCTCGGCCAATTTGGAGGTCATATATTGTCATGACAGGAAATTGCACTTTTTAAAAAATAAGTTTTTGTGGTTAAAGTATACAGTAATGTACAGCCAGTTACTTTTGTTACATTGAAATTAAAATTTAGGCTTCTCCTTCAACACGATGCTGTACTTCATTGAGTACCTTAAACACCTACCTCACAGTGTGGTAAGGGGGGAAGGACAAGGTGATTGTAAGCCCCTTTGAGGCCCTTTCCCCACTTACCCTTTTCGGAGGGTTGCTGCGCGCAATTCACAGCATGCGCAATTCCTGGCGCATGGCCCGGCTTCCCCACGACCCCGTGCTCTGCGCTGGGTCATCAAAAGACGCCATTTGAAAAGGCGCCAGGAATTATGCGCGCTGAGGGGGCTCGAGAGAGGCAGCTTCAGGGCGGCTGCGTTCTCACCGCCCCTGAAGTGGGGAGTGCAGCTGGACCCCGCGCTACTTTAGGAGAGTAGTGCGGGGCTTAAGGTAAGTGGGGAAAGGGCCTGAGTCTCCTACAGGAGAGAAAGGGGGGATATAAATCCAAACTCTTCTTCATAATTCACAAAGAAAGAAAATATTGAAGAAACGAGGAAACAAGACAATATGTGTCTTGTACCTCACTAATTTTCACAATCTTATTACATAAAATTCAAATATCAACTATATGAATGATAATAGCTTCGTAAATATTGGCTTTCGCCCACACTATTATTAAACTTCGATTGTTAGAGAGTATTTCATCTGGTCTGAGGTGATCAAATAGTCAATCAGCGGTTTCCAAGTTTTTTCATACGTGTTCATATTCTCCTTTCTGAAATAAGTTGTTAATTTGTCCACTGTTCTGAATTCTTGTACTTTTAGAATCTACTTATCCTACAAACCAGACTAACAAGACCTCAAAAGTAACTTGATTCAAAATTTCTCCTCTGGACACTGTGGGATGCCACAGGATCAAGAACATCTTCCTTTTTCATTACAGTCACATCTGGCATGACAGGAAATTGCACTTTGTTGCCCGGGCACAGCCAGAAGACAAGGCTGCTGATTTTTATACCTGGCTCAGCCAATTTGGAGGTCATATATTGTCCGCCTACCAAAGAAGCCAATGCTAAGCTCGGGTTCTTCTTCTCACTGGTTCTGTGGCAACTTGTCCTATAGTTCCGATTAGCTCTTCAGGCAGAACCCATTGGGGGTTTCTCATTTTAACTGCCCATCTCCTGACACGTTTATGAACTAGGTTTGACCGGAAGCATTCTGCAACAGTTTGGGCAATAAGACTTCCAGCCTGAAGAATGAATTTATTAAATTTATCATACCCACCTAAGGAATGTTAATAATTTGATCAAAACTCTTGGTTTCCTCAAATCTGCCAAGTGTTTTGCTTGAAGGGGAACTTACACATCTGATTGAAGGGTGTATGAAGCCCCACTTAAAAAAAATTAATGAATTTTTTTTTAAGGTTTGGATTTCCTCAACATTTTTCTCATGTTTTGCCTGAGGAATGTTGAGGGAAACTCTTAAATGAGCATTCGGTTTCACTAATAATGGAACTGCAGTGACTATTCGGTCTCCGCACAGTGGTTGCTTGTGGTTGGAGGTGTTAGAAGAAGAAAAAGAGTTTGGATTTGTAACCCCCATTTCTTTCCTGTAAGAAGACTCAAAGAGATTTAGAAATCCTTTCCCCTTCCTCTCCCCACAGCAGGTGGGTGAGGTAGGTGGGGCTCTGAGAGTCCTGAACAAACTGTGACTAGCGCAAGGTAACCCAGCAGGAATGTAGGAGTGGAGAAACACATCTGGTCCACCAGATAAGATTCCACTGTTCACATGGAGGAGTGGGGAACTAGTTCTCCATATTAGGCTGTATTGATTTTAACCACTATACCACGCTAGCTCTCCATGTTAGCCATGTAAATTAGCACAAGATCATATGTTGTGGTTAGTATGTCCAGAAAGCTATATGTTTTCTGTGGTTTTTCACAATTTTCTGCAACATTGGTTGTCTTGGCTCTGTAATTTTTATAACGTGCATTGGGGTTTTTGTTCATCTCATTTCTGTTCTGCGCTGGTCAGGGCAAGTTAAACATGACAAATGTTCACACTTTAATTTTGAGCACCATGAATCTGAAGGTAAAGTCATATATTAATCATCGGCAGCACTTGGATCGTCATTTAAGTTAGTAATAATGTTAATCATTATTGTGGAACTTCATTTCCTGATCTTGCAACATTGGGTGCTATCCAGGTCTCGTTATCTTGATTTAGCTGCTGGAGAAATAGAAAGGTCAGACAGCCCGTAGAATTTCCTGTATCTTTTTCATCACTTGACCATCTTAACTACTGCCTGCAGCATAGGCCGCTTCCGCACGGCCACGCTGGGGGTCGGCGTACATGACGCCGACCCAACCCCTCCGGGACCGTTTGTATGAACTGTCCCGGTAACAACTGGGAAGATGGTGCCACGCTGCGCCATCGCCCGATCGACTTACCGTCCCTGTGACAGTCCGGCGCGTCGCCGAGGCCCGGGAAAAAGGCCCCCTGCCCTGTGCGACCGCTCCAGAGTTGCAGGGTGGGGGGGGGTGTCCCCAGGCCTCGGCGACGCGCTGGACGGTCTCAGGGACGGTAAGTCGATTGGGCAAGGAGGGAGGGATGGCGTCTTCCAGCCGCTGCCATTCTCACGGCAGCGGCTGGAAGCCGCCGTTTTCCAAAAACCTTGCTCAAGGAGCGAGGTGGGGAAATGGCGGCTGCGCGCCGCTGGGGAGGAGCAAGGGTGGCGCGGTTGCGAAGCAGCTGCGCCCCCTGTGCAAACAGCTTCCTCGGGACGGTGTTTTTGCTGTCCCCAGGGCGCTGTAAAAGGCCCGTGCGGAAAGGGCCCTGGTTAATGGTCCTTTCTGCACAAATCGCCTCCCCTTTTGTTCTCATTCACTCCCTCGAAATGATTCCTGGCTACCATTACACCCCCCCCTTTTTTTTTTGAGTTCTGTGTTGAATCAATGCTTCACAACCTCATACTGTATTCTGTACTCCTTGTATACTTAATGCTTTGAAGATTGGGCCCCTAAAAATAAAAGAACAGACAGAAAAATGCTGGAAATAAACAGGTGATGGGGTTGCAGAGGGTGCTCAGAAAACAGAGCCGAGGAGGAAGGTCAGGGAAGCAGAGAAGCGTGGGAAACGTAGCCGATAGATGGCACAGCAACTGGAGATGTTTTCAAAACGTTTCAGCCAAAGAATCATTTTCAAAGGGGATTCATGTAAAATGCTTTGAGGTTGGACATAAAGCATGGGTAAAAGGCAGTGAATTTTGCCCCAATGTGCCTCCTCTCTCAGCTTGCTGAAGTTCTCTGAAAACACCCAGGCTGCGTCTGGAAGATGGCTACCGAAGGGCAGAAGCCGCTGCTGCTTACCGTAATTTTCTAGACAACTTTGTGAGCAGCGAGATGGGCCAGGAGACATACATTTGAAAGCCACGAGAGCCCTTCTCCTAATTGCCCAAACTGCAATGTCTACCTGAAGAGACACAGAAATAGAAGGACCAGTTCCTTGCCCTCTGGCAGTGTCGCCTAGAAAACTGCTGAATTGCTTCCCTGCAAACAGTAGATAAGGGAGAAAAAGGGGCGGGGGGGGGGGGGGGGGGGAGAGAGAGAGAGAGAGAGAGAGAGAGAGAGAGAGAGAGAGAATAAACCAAAACCAAAATGGATTTGGTTTTAGGGGGGAAATAAATACTTGCAGAGGATGAAGCCAAGCCGAAAGAGATATAATCGGAAACAGAAACAAGGCAGGAAAATATACAATGAAATAATCCCCAATAAATCAATCCGTGTGGGACTCCTGAGAGGCAGCCGAAGATGAAGGGAAATGAAAATAAGTGTCGGGAGCAAAGTGAAGAAAAAGGATGTCTCATTGTCATGGTCACTATCTTTTCGTTTTCTCAGTCGCCAGGGCATTCCATGTGAAAAACCGTGCCTGCGTTGGCACACTCGGAGGCCATGGCTTAGGGGTAGAGCGTCTTCTTTGCATGCAGAAGGTCATAAGTTCAATCCCTGTCATCTCCAGTTGGAGGACCTCCTCCAAGCAGGAATGCTAGCCTCCAGGTGGGCCGGGGATCCCCTGGCAATATTACAACAATCCAGTCTATTGCCCTAATGTCAACATTCTCAATTTGCTCAAAGCAACCAAGAAAATCAGAGGAGGGTTCTTGAAACACACACACCCCTTGCAAGATTCTACAGCTCTACTGAAGGTGCTTTCCCCAAAGGTCCCCTGAATCCTGGAGGGACTCTGCCAATTCACACAGGCATTCACAGCTCATTTGTGGGCATGTTATTGCTTTTTAGGCCTGTGATGCAAAATCCTCCCTTTGCAAAATTCTCTGCTTTATGTTCGTGTTGCTCCTCAGTTTGGATTACTCCCGGGAGCTGAAGAGATTTGTTTACCAGAAACGAGCATCTTTTTTGAAAATACCAGGAACTCTGTACATTTCCCCACATATCTTAAAGACAGAACCAATCTAGCATGCTTTGAAGGCCAGTCTAACTGTGCAGGGGAAAACATGAGCACCAATGCTAAGGAAGCAATCTGTCGTGATCTGCCGACAGTAAATAATGTTGCATTGTGCTGGCAGAGCCCTTGACTGCTTTTAAGGTTCTGCAGCCTGCCTGTAGAACTGTTGTAGGCTATCAGCTCCTCTGCAGAACTGAACCTGCAGTATCTTTGAAGCGTGGCAAAGGAAAACACTCTTTCTTCTCTCAGATGTTTGGTCTTAATGAAGTCTGTGGGTAGCCAGCCTGAGACGCCTGCTCTCCTGACTTTTTCCCCTTCTTTTAAAAAATCCTTCTTTTAAAAAATACTAAACAAGACAGCAGTTCTAATAGTAGAAGGATCCCCACAAAAGAATTGGAATCACTTTTCTTTTTTCTTCTAGAGGATCCGGAATTTCAGGAGGAGAAGGAGAAGCAGAAACATCTCACGTGGTGTTTGTTGTGGAGGGGTGGGGTGGGAAGGGAAAGGAGATTGTAAGCCCCTTTGAGTCTCCTTACAGGAGAGAAAGGGGGGATATAAATCCAAACTACTCCTCCTCCTCCTCCTCCTCCTCTTCGTCTTCGTCGTCGTCGTCTTCGTCTTCGTCTTCGTCGTCGTCGTCGTCGTCTTCTTCTTCTTCTTCTTCTTCTTCTTCTTCTTCTTCTTCTTCTTC
>NC_059437.1:50810692-50829249 GCF_021028975.2 Sphaerodactylus townsendi
GGCGTTCCAACGTTCTACCACGGTGCTGCTGGGTCAGCAGTGCATTACTACATACCTTGATCTTGTACTACTGGTTGCTGACTGTAAATAAAATGACTTTGTATGGGCAGGTTTTTGCCAGTGGAGTTTCCACATGTGGGGAGTTTTCTGTGCACTTTGTTTTTTTCTGGGGTTTTTCCCCACATGAATCTCCCAGCAATTTTTAAAACTCAGATTTTGGTTTTATGGGGGCACAATTCAGATAGGGGCAATTGGAGATAGGGGTAAGCCTTCCTGACTCGAAATAGTTTGGGGCGAGGGGGGCTTAAATTCTCTCTTCTTCCCTGCCAGGTTCCTAATACGAATATGGAACTTACAGCACATGTCTGGTTCGGTAGGTAGGGAAACTGAAAATGTTTTTTGTGAAAGCCTTTTCAGTAAAGTGGTTAGAGTGTTGCTTTATTGCTATAGAGTCCTGTGTTCATATCCCACGAACTTTCACAAGTTGTTGTGGGTTTTCCAGACCACATGGCCATGGTCTGGTAGTTTTTGTTCCTAACATTTCACCCACAGCTATGGCTGGCTGGCAAATGGATGCATCTGTAAATGAACTCTGCCCAAATACAAGCAAATGTACCTCCCCCCTACCTCCCCCTCCCCCCCAATAAAGTGGACAAAAATATACCCCACTGCAAATCACTCTGTGCTGTGTCATGGAGAGAAGCACATCTTACTGTGACATGCCTCTGAAGATGCCAACCATCAATACAGGTGAAACATTAGGAGCAAAAACTACCAGCCCACAGCCACACAGCCCAGAAAACCCAAAACAGCCAGTTGATTCCAGCTGTGAAAGCCTTCACCAATACTTCTTCACAGGATGGTTATTAGGGTAAAATGAAGCAACAGTATGTACCTTTCTGAGCTTTTTGGTGGAAGGGTAGAATAAAAACATGATACTTTCAGTGTGAGAAAAGTCCTACTTCATGTTGGGAAAATGTACCAGTCAATGGTAATAGGTTTGTCTATGGTCAGCTGCTTGTAAATATGTTAAAAGTTTTTTAAAAATAAAACGGATTCTAAAAGTCAGCTGGCAAAAACAGTTTTCACTTTATCTAACCTGCTTCAATATATTTCAGGAAGAGGGGGATTCATAAAGCTTGGGGTTTTTGGGGTTTTCTATTTTTCAAAGACATCTTTGTTCCTTGAAAGGGAATGATGTGATGTGAGCTGCCTCATCCAATCTTATAGAGAAAAGAAAAAAATCATGACGATTTCATCCTCTCTGGTCAATGTTACAACTGTAAGCAATATGTGGAACATTTTTTCCTCCCAAAATAGCACAGTGAAACCTTTGCATAGGCTGAACGCCATTTTACTCAGTGTGAGCACAACATTATCTTTCATAAGGGAAATCATCACCCACAAAATCATGGGTCAAAAATTTTGCTCACTTAAAACGTAGCCCACATTGTTACAATAAACCCAAAGAATTAATTTGCCTGAGTGGGAAAGCAGTATAATAATATTTAATTTGACCATCCAATTAACAGTATGCAGAAAAGGTGCTAACATTTCCAGTGACTCAGCATTCAGCAATAATACTATGTGGAGCAAACCCAGCAACTCAGGTGTGAAACAATGAAGGGAACATGCTCATCTGAAAAGTTGCTTAAAATGATTAAAGGATTGTCTGATCACAGTTGGAGTTGTACACAAATTTTCTTTAAACTTTGGAATTGGTTCTTTTTTCCTTGTAATATTATGAAGATGTATTGGTAGCGAATGATATTCCCATTGATTTCAGTGGACAACATATTTCCACCTGTAATTGTTTTTAATCTCTGAGCCAACTGGATTGAAATTCTCAAGTGTTATACCCCCTCAACCAAGAGTTCTCCTCCCTTCCAGGTTTTAGCCAGATAAGAGCAATCCTCCCTATTCCAGAGGTAACATAAGCACAAACGTTTCTGGCTGTTAAACTTTTCTCTCCCACTGAACTGGGATGGCATTTCTACAAGTTGTAGGTCTTACACAAGGTTTCTTCCCTTCCAAATATTAGGCAGAGTGGGACAACTGTTCCTATTACAGAGGTGGTATAAGGCCCACCTTACATCCAGATTTTATTTCTCTCTCCCGTCCCAACTAATTGGGTTGAAATTCTCAGTGATTGTGCCCTCAGTCAACTGATCCTTCTTGCCAAACTGCTGACAGAGGAGAAAGGGTCCCTAGTTCATAGGCCATTGAAATCGCTTGCAAGCAGAGGGTTGGTGGTGCATTTTTCCTTCATCCTTTCCAGTTGCTGGGATCCTGATGTGAGTAGAGTGTGGGAGGCCTGGTAACCATTGCTGCTTTACACATGAATGGGCAAACTTGGGCATAATTGGGTCCTCACCATTCATGCTTTTAGATGAGAAAAGATCTCAAACTAGAGAGTCTCACATAGTAGGGTCTGATCCTTCATCATTGTTCCCTTGCCTCTCATCTTGTCCTCTGTGTGTGTGTGTGTGTTGCTTTTTACTTTTGAGATGGTGAAATCCTTATCTTCTGTTTGCAAAGCCCACAGTCTGATGGACAGCAGAGAGAATATCAAGCATACGAGGATTATCCAGTGGCTCTTTGTTTGGCCTCCTGTGGTCTTGGCTGTCCTTTACACCTTACAGAACATATCAAACCACTCTTCCCCACCCCCCCAAAGGTGCCAGGTGACAGGCTTGGGAGGGAGAAGGAAAATTGGACATGATCAAAACTTCTGCCTCTGTTCCCCCACACGTATACCAGAACATGCAAATAATGTATTTGATCACATCTGCCATCAGGCTAATGACTGCTATCTGGAATGATAGGCAAAATTCCCCAGCATTATATAGAATGTGGACAAGTCTTCAATCAGTGAGCCCTGAATGTGATGGGGAAAACATATAGCACAGAAAAACTAGTCAGAGATAGCCCTGTGCTGCTTAAACATGGGATAATTGTTCATTTATGTTTAATATATTATGAATGCATTTGTGTTTAATGTTCATATGCAATTTAACAGCATCAACAGAATGCTTTTTAAAGGATTTTGTGGCACTCTTCAGTATGTTCAATGTCCCATAGCCCTTATGCTCTGGGAGGTCCTCATCCATGGGCTGTACTAATGGGGGACCACTACATGATCAAAACAAGTGGTGCAGCCCTGAATGATGGACTTCTAGTTACCCATATATTTGTTTGGAGGGCCAAAAGAATACCTACATTTGCTAGGTTTGATTCCTCTGTGACCCTTAATGATCAGCAGTTTAAACTGGGGTATATGAAGGATTGGGGAGTGTATGCAGCCTTCTTTATTTATATATTTCATCCCACCATTCATAACCAAGTTGGCTTCTAATATGACTTCTAATAATAAAAAACAGTGCTGCAAAAAAAGTTTTATGAGGGTGTTCTCATTAAAGTCTGAGGCCCAACTGTGATGGAAAGGTCCCTGGCTGCTTTCTTTTTTATTTTCTCTTGTATGGCCCCACTAATATTGGCTAGTAGCTGAAAAGAGGGGACTCTTAGCAAGTGGTAACTGAATTCAAGCACAATGGGTTCAACCTTATGGTCCTTCAGAATAAAATATACTCTTGATAGGGTTACAAAATGTGGGTAATGTTACTCAAAATGGTGGGGGTCTGTCCCTTTTAGAGTTGAAGAATTAGTGAGAGCAGACCTTTTGTTTAGCGAGGGGTCAGGCAAGTTTGAATCTTGGTTGCCCACTTTTACAGAGAGTTGCTTAAGTAAGAAATTTGCAGGATAGTGAAATAAAATTAAACAGTTTTATTAAAGGAAAAATAATAAACATACAAGCACACAGCAATCAAAGCAGCAGAGCATACACACAGTCTTAAAATGTATATAAAGTTGAGGGTATAGGTTTTGAGATATATGGAAGGAATTGGGGTATTTTTTAGCGGTGATACTTTATCAGATCCTGAAGTGGCTTTAGGTCCAATGAATAGAGCTTAGCAACCGCGCTAAGTCTGGTAGAAGAAGAAACAACGCATTGGAGACAATATCAATAGACAGAGAGATGTCCAGAGATGTTGAACACTGGCGGCTGGGGAGGGTGCTACTTACAGGGAGAAGGGGACTCTAAGGGTCATGCAGATCAACCCTTAGTCACCCAAAACAAAGAAGAGTCTTGCCTTTCTGTGGAGAAGTCAATGGGTGGACATCAACTTGAGTGATGAGTTGTTAATCTATTCCATTCTATTAGTGGGTTGGGCACTTGGTTTAAGTGGCTAAACTGGGAGTGTCCAAAAGGGGGAAGGTATCTGATTAAATTACAACTGTAAAACAATGTCAATGCAAATAAGGTGGTTTTTTGAGAGGAGGAAGAAATTAAAGATTACGGTTGTATTGGCAAGAACACTTGAAGCAATCACATTAGCATGTTCTTTGTTTTAGTGAGGCAGATAGTCCAGGGTGGCAGGTGAAACCGGGCTTCCACTGTAGAAGTGTTGTTCCACCTTTATCTCTTTAGGAAGGGAGTCAGGTAGTACTTCACTCCAATTCCTATTTCCAGAACAATCTGGCACAGAGCATTTTTTATTATTTCATGGCTCAGATAAAAAACATAGAGCTGGGTCATGGGACACAACGTGCTAGGTTCCTGGCTGGCTACCAACCACTGCCCACTCTAAAAGTTCTGAATGCAGACTAGTTGGTAAATAGCCCAAGACTGATGATAGCTTTTTAAAATGATGCTTATTATTGCTGTTAGCTAGTTGGAAAGTTGACATCTGTCTGGTGCATTGAAGCTGGTTGCCATAATGAAACAGTGACTAGAGTATAACTGTACAAGACCCCAAAGGCCCAGCAAGCAAACAAGAGGACCCACACTTACTCTGGTCTAAACCTTAAACTTGATAACTTATCTATGCCACTTTGCTTGCTTCAAAGTGCTGTTGCAGGCGTGATATTAGTGGATGGGGGAATAAATGGGTATGTTTGCTTTTTCTTTGTGCATGTGGTTTAAAGAAATGATACCTTTTTGCCAATGAAGATGTTATTTGACAGCCACATCAGTCAGCTTAACCTGGTTTACAGGGTTTTTGTGAGGATAAAATGGGGGATGGGGAGAGAAGAAAAGAGAGAGAACTGTTATGTTCCCTTCCAACCAGTGGTGGGATTCAAATAATTTAACAACCGGTTCCGGTGGTGGGATTCAAATAATTTAACAAGTGGTTGTTTACAAACACCATTTTAACAACCGGTTCTGCCGAAGTGGTGCGAACCTGCTGATTCCCACCACAGCTTCCAACCCACGCAGTGACCCTGACTCAGACTCTCTAGGGAGGCGCCAAGGTTGGTGACTGAGCAGGGCCAGAAGAACTAGAAAGGACCCTGATCTGCAGGGCTGCCTATGGACAATGTCTCCTCAGCGCCAGAGGCAGCCCTGCCAAAGCCTGTGAGGGAAACCTCACCATCAGCACCTGAGATAGTCAGCCAGTCTCCAGGCTCAGCCGTGTAGATCCCCAGGACCCCCTCAAATGCTGGAGGCAGAAGGCCAGGCCAAAGTGGCACAGAGGAGGTGAACTACCAGGCCAGCTGAACACAACCCTGTGGTTATGGATGCCAGCCTCCAGGTAGGACCTAGAATCGCTGGAATGGGCTAGACACTGACAGTAGCCGAGTGTTTAGTAGCTGAGACAGTAACATCACTGCATAGGGAACCACATGCAGTCTCCCCTAAATGATATGGCTTCAGTACTATTAATATTTGTGTAGATGAGGACTTCAGCAGGAGCAACTTTTCTTACTCCCATATAAACACAAAGAAAAATCAGAGTTAAGTGCCACAATCTGCACCTTTCAGACAATACTGAAACCTAGGATGCTGTGAGAAGAACTGCTACCCATTACTAGGTGACAAACCCATCTTTTCAGATGCAGTGGAGGTGAACCATCATGAAATCCATAGAATGGAGCAATATGAAGACCAGATTCCCAATACATTGTTTTAGCATTTGATGCAGTATAGCTTAGCTTCCACTGACCTATTAAACCTGTAATATATCAACTTACCTGTTGGGTAGCATGCATCTGCTGAAGTTTCCTCTCAGTGATTTTGGGAACAAAAGCCTGCTCCTCCTTTGCACAGGAACATTTCTCTCACCTACTCAGCATTTTCATCTGTTATATGAAAATGGGGATGCTTTTTTTTCTCTAAAAAATGCAAGATGGTAACACATAAGTATTGCCACCAAGACGTTTCCCGCTGCTTCCGCAGCATCTCTTGCAAAATGACCCTGATATTGTGCAAAAAATTCTGAAAGCAGGAACAATCTGTGCCCTTTATTTGCAGGTAGAAGAAGGTGCTTTTGTCAAGGAGAGTTTTGATGAATTGTGCTGGACGTTGACAGCAAAGAAGAATTACAAGGCACACTGGAATGGGAACAGTATTGTATCCCATGAAGATGCGTTCAAGCTTTGGTGTCTCTTTAATTTCTTATCTGAAGACAAGTACCCTCTTGTTATGGTTCCAGATGAGGTAGGGTCACTTTCTGAGTAATTTTCTTTGTTGTGCTTGTGATAAAGGGTGAGTCACAGCAAAGATATTTTGCATCGCCAGCCAATAACTACCGGTATATAGCAGTAATAGCAGCCTGGTGCCCAGTAAATATGGACATGATAACTATAACTTGTAGATTTCTGCAAATAGTTCCACAGATTTGAATTGAATCATTATCACATTCTGGTCTGATTACTCTAACAATGACACTATACCAAATTGGTTTTGCAGCTGTTTGAATAATCTGGTGAAAGCATTCAAAATTGTACCCTGTATACCCAGATATTGTACCTTTCATCAAAAGATTCTCCTCTTTTTTTTTGCATTCTGTTATGTTAGTTGACATGCACATTCCTGCACAAGCAATTATGAGAGTTCCTTCATATATAGACCTTCAGGAGGCATTAAATATCCTATGAGAACTGTTTGAGAGTTCTACTTCAGGAGAAGTGGACAGTATGTCTTTACTCTTTCCATCATGTACAATTCTGCCTGCTGTCATCTTTGAAGATATTAAGCCTGCCTATCTTGTACACTGGAACTTAATGCACTTTCCATTTGCTCAGTCATGAGGCAGAAGCTCTTGATCTTCTACTATGCACAACTCTCTGAAAAGTGTATTGTTAATCTGTGATATTTACCTGCCTCTGACCTCAAACAGCATGTTTATTCTGCAGTAGGGAAACTTTTTCCAGTTTCAAAATTTGCTCTAAAGCAAGGTCTTCAGTTTCAAGCTTTGCTTTCAATCTTTCCTGCTACTGCAGTTGTTGCTGAATAACATTAGTACAGTAACATTGCTCTCACTATCCTAGACTAGAAGGTCTCTTCCGATTTACTTACCCTGCTCCATGTTGAGACACCCCTAGAATGATACCAGGAGTTGTGCCTTGAATATCATTTGGCCCATGATGCTCAAACAACAGTTTTTAGTGAAGGTTCTGAGGACCATATGAGAGAAGGATAGCAACTGAGCCTGTAGTTCAACGTTTAAGGGTCCTCTCTAGTGACTGCATTCCTCTTTTTAGTTCTAAATTGAGGATTCAGATTTGGCCAGATGTGGTACATGGCCAAATGCACATCAGAGGCATTGCAGAATGGAAGTTGTCATGACTCAGCTAAGAATTGCATATGAAATCTATATTCTGTAGGATCCACTTGGGGAAGGGGGAGGGTCTGCCTTCTAACATTTTCCTGACAGGCAAACTTATACAGCTTGAATGTTCACTTCTCTGGCTGTCTCTAAACAGTTTTACACACACAGTCATCTGATATACACTATGTGGACCTAATTCTCTTTCTGGGCAAGATTGCTGAACTGCACACTCTGTGTCTATTTCTAAAGAGTGCTGGTTGGCTAAAGTCTTTTTAAAAGCCTTGGAAATTGTTATGAAATGACCATCTCTGAAATGAGATTTTAAGTAAAAGTATAAACTGCAGTGCCTCATTGCAAAGTTGCCCAATGTATGACACCATGCTAGTCTAGACTTTTTTGTACCTAAAAAATCTTTCCGATACCTATCTTAATACTTCCAGTTTCTCTGACACTTAAGAATACCTTGCACAGTATTTGCCCTGGCACATACAGTGATTGATTCATTAGAGATTAGATGAACTTTTCCCTATTTTCCATTATGTATTACCATAAAAACAAGTAAGCCTTGTTCTCACATCTCTGTGGGGAATTGTGCCTCACACTTTTGAGAAACATTCATTTTGAGTATAACCGAACTACCATTCTTGTCACATTTCCTTTATGCTGCTCCCTGACCTAATATTAATATTTGTGTGTTTTCTGTGCTTTTGTGCTCTTTTTCCTAAAGATGCAGGCTCTTTTTGTTTAATTATGCTCAAGTTGTACAAATGGCATACATATACACTCAGATACATTTGAATAGTACATCTGTCCAAAAGGGTGTTGCAGGGGCAGATATTGAGATAGGACTTTTAATGTGTCTGAATTCTAGGATCATAATGTATCCAGGCTTTATTTCTATTGAAAGGTGTTAGCAGACCAATTGGTATCTACGTGAATAAATATATACATGCAGTAGTGTAGGTTCACTGTTTTAAAAAGAAAACGTAATGAAGGAGGAAGGAAATAATGCTCAAAAAGTATTCTCTACTCAAACAGGTAGCATTTCTCTAGGGTCTCATGAAAAGGTCTTTCATATCACTGCTACCTGATCCTTTTAATTGGAATTGCTAAGGGTGACTTGTTACTGAGTCATAGCTCCTACTTCTGTGATGAAGTTCATGCTTGTGCTTTTGTTTTCAGGGATGGGGGATAGGATAGGCTCACCATATGTTCACTGGAGGAAGAAGCTCTCTGGCTCCCAGTGGGTATTCTCCCTCTGGATGCTAGAGGGAGAAAAAAATATTTTAGAAACCCTATTGGTAGGATGGCACTTCCAGGTAACACTAGGGTTGCCAGCTCTGGGTTGGGAAGTACCTAAAGATTTTGGGGATGGAGCCTATGAAGGACCAGGTTTGGGGAAAGGGAGGAACTTCAGTGGGGTATAATGCTATAGCGTCCACCTTCCAAAACAGCCATTTTTTCCAGGAGAACTGATCTCCATCACATGGAGATTACTTATAATAGCAGGAGCTCTTCAGCCTCCACCTAGAGTTGGCAACCTTAGGTAAAACCCCATGTCTTCACAGTAGAGTTTCTGGTGATTTCCAGAGAGGTATATGATCACTTCTGGGTTTCCTAGAAGTTACATCACTGACATCCACCCCACCCCCCTCCCTGTCATCCCCCTACCACAGGCTCCCACTGGTTGTCCGGTGGAGCGGGGATGTTGTTTCAAACTTTGTATTTAACAGTATATAGTCATTCAGTCGGGATAGTATAAGATCATGAGGTAAAAACATTTCAGAACAACAAACAGTAACTGGACCGTGACTTCAGACTGCAAACTTGAAGGACAAAGAATGACTGAATATGAAATACTACATGTATCAGCTCTTCATTCCACTTTCTGCTGCAGCTTACAAAACATCTAGATTGGACACACCCATTATAAATACCTTCATGTATGAATTCACAGCATACTTTTTCTGCCCAAATGGTTAATTACTTTAAAAAATGCCATTCAGTCATGCAGAACTATTAATAACAGTAATAATCTCTAAATTCCAGAAGGATTGTTGGAAGAAGGGAAATTTCTCTGTTGTTCAGTGCAAAGTCTCTATCAGGTGATTTATAAATCCACAGATCAGGGACTCATCTACACTGGGCCCGAAGCCAGCAAAGATTTAGTTAGTAAGATTTGAATTCGAAAGTTTCCTTCAGTTTCTACTGCATCCATCTCATTGGCTGACTTCAGATGGTGTGGCAACTGTCGACTTTTCCTATCCCCTTTGCAGATCAACAGAAAAGATTCTGAGTGTGCACGTACTTACCAGCTCTGCTTCCTGTTTCCCACCAAGACATTTCCTGTTCTTCAGCTCTTGAAAACTTGAGATAACTTTTTGTATTCAAACCTCTGTAATTTGGAATTGAGCACCAAGGACCGTGTTCAGTAGCACAGTATAAGAAACTGAAATTTGTGGAGCTAAGTACTTCTTATGCTCCCTAGTCACAAGAAATGCTGGTACTATCTTTCCCCGCAGGACATACTGATGTTTATAGCAAGAAGCTAACTATATGAGAAGCATAGTTTGTGCTAGTCGCATGCTGTCTGCAACGTAAAATAACAGAAGCCACAACAGGACAAAAACCTTCACAGGTTTGAACTTCAGGGGCCATAAAAGCTGAGGAAAGGCTTCCGGTTCCTTCACTTTATTTATTTAGCCTATATGTATACTGACTCTTGGCTTCCAAAGTAAGTCACCCAAGATGACGAACAATCTCGTCTAATGGAATTATTGTGATATGCACCTGATTTTATTGCCCCAGGCACTTTACTTAAGTTAAAGACTGGGAGAACTGGTCTGGCTTGCTGGGCAGGAAGAAAACTTCAGCGTTCAGATGACAGTGACAGGAAGGTAGATCAAGACCAGGCTGAATGAATGGGAAGGAAAATTATCTTCCTGCTGTGGCAGACAGCAGTATAGTGTGGGCAAGTGTTCTAGGCCAGGTAAAAGTGAACACACAGCTAGCATAGCTAGTAAAAATATATTGATTCCCCTTTTCACATCATTTGAAAAATAATGCATTTTCAAGAAACAATTGATTTTTACTTTGAGGAAAAAATACAGGCAAATTTTTGTCCCATGTATTATGCCCATTTCCACCCCCCCCCCCCCGATCTCATGTTGACTTAATCTTCTTATTCTGAACATAAAATCCAGAAGGAACCTGCTTTATCCTTAACCTAATGCCAGTGATACTGATGCATATTAAGATAGATTAGGGGCACTGAAGTCTTTACCCAAGACAGAGCCTGATTCTTTTTTTAAATGACCCTTCTATTGGTGGTTAAAAGTATTTTTTGCAAACGATTTGTTTGATTAATTAAATTAATTATTATTTATTATATTGTGCCCAAACCCACTCAAATGGGATTAGATTGTATTTCAGGTTTTTTGCACACAGGAGTAGCAGACTGGGTAACTAAAGTTCTAATGCTTACATATTATGAAATTTACATATTATGAAACTTAAATCAAATGTTATTGTTTAACCAAAAGGCTTATTAAAACTGTATATTTAGCTCTTCATTAAATATGACTGAATATTTTCAAGGAAAGTTCAAGTTAGATGGAAAAGGCTTCAGGGAGAAATGAGGAGGGAGAGCACGAATACAGTTTCCCTAGAAAGAAGGTTCTGTATTGCAAAGTAAACTGTAGCAGGAAAACCCTCCAAGTGAAATGCCAGATTCCTTGAACAGAAAGGAAATGTATATGATTCCAAAGGAGAGTCTACATAACAGCTGGTGATTAGAGGTGGGAAGGAATGTTTGATGCTTTCCTGGCTGAATTCCACTACATGTTTTAGGTGGAGTATCTCTTGAAGAAGATCTGCATGGCTCTGAATATTGAACTCAACAGTGGAGAGCTAGATGACTACCTTTCCCAAGAGCCTCAGCAACAGAGTGGCTTGACAGTCTGGCAATTCTTGGATTTGGTTAATTCAGGCCGGTTCTTGCGTGGGATTGAACGAGAGGCTATCAGTATGGCTATTGAAGAGGTCTACCAGGAAATCATTGGGGATGTGCTCAAGCAGGTAAAGAACTCTTTCCTGGTCAGGAAATATGAGAGATATTTTTTCTAGGTCTCCCTAGAATGAGCTAAAAGTAAAGGGTTTGCTGAAGCAAACAGAGATCTAGCTGAGTACTTTGTTTCCCTCTGGAGACACCTTTATTGGTTTTGTTATTATTGTTTACTGCATGTTTCAATTACCTTTTTGGGCAAAGATAATAAAGTATTAAATACTTTAAAAACATAAGTTAAAATGTAGTAAGTGGACAAGGGGAAACAGTTCTGATCAGTGAGACCATACATGAAGGAAGAATGAAACCTCTCTTGTCCCACACCACAGCCCTGATCTGAATCCCACCTGCTGCCACAATATTAAAAGGTAGGTCTAGTTTGATCCTAAATGCCTGGTGCAAGGAAGAAGGAAGACCAGTCAGCACTCTCAACACACACCACTGCTTGGGTACTGCACTGATTCCAGATGGGAGACCAAACTCTAGCAGGATCAGTATATGGCACACTCTAAGACATATGCATAGAGTATTTCTGTTAAGTAATCCTATGTGAGATGCACAGAAGACTAAGTAAAACAACTCTATTGCGTCATTCATGTTTTCACTTTTCTACTAATACCACTTTGGGAAGCTCTGCCATGGCTTCATTAATGGGGATGAAGCTGTAAGTTCAACTTACAGGGAATCACACATGACCAGTTCACCATGTGCCTGCAAAGATCTAATCAAACTATGTTCTCAACATGACAATAGAGTTGTTTCACTTAGGTGCTCAATAAACCACTTTATTATGCGGTGAATGTTGCATTGATCAAATCATCCCATACTCTTAACAGTGCAAACCTAAGCAGAGTTAACACCCTTCTGATTTCATTGAAGTCAAAGATCTCAGATGAGTTTAACTGTGTTTAAGATTGTATTATAAATACACCTATTTGTTAGTGTGAATTGACTCCTTGTGGCATGACTCCTTTTTCTGGCCGCAGTGTAGGTATAGTCTTGCAAATGTCTTTTGAACAGTTCGTTATTTTACAACATGTTTGTGAGCCTCTCCTTCTTTCTTTACTCTTGACACAGGGCTATTTGTGGAAGAAAGGTAACCTGAGGAGGAATTGGTCTGAACGATGGTTTACCCTGAAACCAAGTGATCTCTCTTACTATGTGAGTGAGGAACGGAAGGAGAAAAAGGGGAGCATTTCTTTGGACAGAAATTCATGTGTGGAGGTAACTTGGCAAGGAGAATAATGTGATTGATTCACCCACATATAGTAAAGGCCAAACTAAACATTACATTTAACTTGTGGCCACCATATGGGTTTGCAATCAGACAGCTGCTGTAAACTACCTGTGGGAATTTGCTTCCACAGCAGCGTAGGGGCCTGATTTGGATCAGGGCTGAAGCACAGGGAAGGAGAGGCCTCTTCAGCCTCTCTCCCCCCCCCCCACCACACTGTTTTTGCAATGGGGGAAGCAGCATGGGGGAAGTGTTATTTGCCTCATCAAGGGTCTGGATGTGCACTGCTCCCCCATACCACAGTCCCAATCCAAAATAGACCCCTGTGTGCTGCAGAAGCAAGTTCCTCTGGGAAACTTGCAGTTGCTGTCTTATTTCAAATTTCCATGGCAGCCACACATTAAATGTAATGTCTAGTTTGTCTCTGAAATTAGCCTATTTGCCAGTGTCAATAGTAAGTTAGCCCTGTGCCACTGAAAAAATAGGTAATTCTTGAGGAAAACCACCTGTATGGTGCACCCCAAAGCTAAGTGAGAAATGTGACATTCTTGAGGCATTCTAATGCCAGTGAGGATAAGGTGTGAAGTCCAAACTGGTGTTATAAAATATGGCTTTTCACTGGTCTGCACCTATGCGGGAACTGTTGCACAAGTCATTGCTATTTCTTCCAAGGGTCATGAATTTGTCTGTACTTAGTATATTTGTTAATGGCAGGTCTCTCCCCAGGGCCATCACTGATTTTAAGTGGCATATCTAATGACAGATCTCTTCTGAAATTTTTAAAAATATAATTGTTCTGCCATCCACATTGGAAGGAAAGTATATAATTAATATTCTGAAGACCTGTGTGGAATTGTACTCTGTTATTGTTTGCCATCAGTGGTACTTTGGAAAAAGTTTCTTGGAAAAAAATTGGAGTTGAAAAGATGGCCTAGTCGATCTTCAATTTGACATATGCATTTTCAAGTACTTTCATGATCACTCTGATATGTTTCTTATTTTTCAGTTAATTCACTTGTGATAGCTGCTCCTTTTCTCAAACTTTTTTTGATTTCTTTCCAGTAGCAGATGATAACCTTGGTAATGTGAACAAGTCCTTAGCTGGTCTACTTTGGAGAAAAGAGCAAGAGGTCGGGGGCTTTTTTCCTGGCTAAATTGCATAGACCAGAAGGTGTTGCTGTTTCAGAGTGCTGTGGGAAAGGGGATCTCGTTCCCAGCTTGAGAAAAAGGGGTACGTTTCATATCTTGTGCTGTTTTAACTTCTTTCTTCTTTCCTGACTCAAAGATCTTGCCAGACAGGGATGGAAAACGATGTATGTTTTGCGTGAAAACAGCTTCTCGGACGTACGAAATGAGTGCCTCAGATACCAGGCAGAGGCAGGAGTGGACCCTTGGTGAGTATCATGGTGTTTCTAGCTTTAAAAGGGGCTTGGACAGATTTATGGAGGAGAAGTCGATTTATGGCTACCAATCTTGATCCTCCTTGATCTGAGATTGCAAATGCCTTAACAGACCAGGTGATCGGGAGCAACAGCCGCAGAAGGCCATTGCGTTCACATCCTACATGTGAGCTCCCAAAGGCACCTGGTGGGCCACTGCGAGTAGCAGAGAGCTGGACTAGATGGACTTTGGTCTGATCCAGCTGGCTTGTTCTTATGTTCTTATGTTCTGTACTGTTCCTTCTGTGAAGGGCAAGATTCTTTTCTCCTGCTTTGAAGAGCTGATGAAATGAACTTAAAATATAAACAGCAAGGAATGGAGGACAGATCTTTATCCCCTTAACTTTAGACAGGCTTTGTTCGTGGATTTGTGTTCTTCCTTTATAATTTTAATAGCCGCCCCTAAACTAACTGAAGCTGCCAAAGGCAGAGCTGAAAGCATTCATGTGTCTGAGCAAATACTAGTCATATGTCTATTGGGGATCTGGTTCAAGTTTTATAAGAGCAAATGTTGTATTGTTTTCTTCTCCTTGGATCTTGAGCCTTCCACTAGTTTTCTTTTCCTGATTTTAAAAACATTTTATAGCTAAGAATTAGCAGAACATTAAAAAATGGAATCAAATCCCAGTTACAATTAGTTCTAAAGAATAAGAGAGGAAACAATGCTATAAAATCATACATATGATATCAAAAATTACCATTATTGATATAAACTTTAATAATCCAAAATAAGTTTTAAAAACCTGATGATTAATGTTATAAATTACTAGAGTTCTTGTCACAAAATAAAAGTTGCATTGGCATATTATCATCTTTCCTAGTGTGATTAATCATTACTAATTATGGTGGTTTTGACTGGAACAGGATAAGGCAGAGCCACAGAGTTGTGCCAGTTAGATCTTTTCATGGTGTACATGTATCATTGATATCATTCTCTTCTCTCTCTGCGCCATAGGACATCTTGGGTGATTACTGCTGTTCTGCTAGGAAGGCAGGATCCAATTTCTTACTTCCTGTTGCCAGGCAGAGTGTCTTTTCTTCCCCAGTTTATTTCCTGCCTTCAGGGAGATCAGTATAGCCCAGTTGCCTGTGCTTCTTTATATTGTCCTTTTTCTTAATCGAAGTCTCTACCTTCTTTCCTGCTCCTTCTCTTTGTTGGGCAATACTGGAAGACTGGAAGAGTCAGAGTACAGCTGGAGACCTTTCTGGTGGCTGTGTGCCTTATTGCCTCTAAAATGGTGGTGAACCCCACTAAGGAACAGATTGCCTCTGACAAGAGCTTCCTTTCTGAGGAAGACATTGCTGCCCCACTATCAGCTGCATTGTTTTCTCTCCCCCTACAAGCTTTTGTAGCCTTGCAGTTTAGTTAGGAAGTGCACCTTTCACTTCAGGAAGCCCTGGTTTAGTTCCTAATGTGTCAGCCAAAAAAAGTAGATATCCTATGTCTGGGCAGTTAACATGCTGCTGTGGTACAGCTCTTGTCAGCGAACTGACCCAGGCAGAGAAACATCTGGTCCCTCCTGATTTCCCTGTCCCTTCCTTCCCCAATAGCCATCCAAATGGCAATTCGCCTACAAACAGAAGGCAAGAAGTCTCTGCATAAGGATTTAAAACAGAAAAGGCGGGAACAACGAGAGCAACGAGAGCAGAAGAAGGCTGCCAAGGAAGAGGAGATGCAGCACCTAAAGCAACTGCAAGAGGAAAAGGAACGTAAACTGCAAGAGCTGGAATTGTTGAAGGAAGCCCAGCGGCAGGCAGAGCTTCTCCTGCAGGAGGAAGAGCAGCGGCGTAAGCAGCAGCATGAGGAAATGCAGAAGACACTAGAGATACAACTGCAGGAAGCTGAACAGGTACACACAAGATGGGCAGATGCCGGGTGGTTTCCCAGATTCATTTCCAGATCTGCCAGCATATGCAAAAATGATGGAGAATCTCACAGGTGTTTTGTCAGGTCTCATTCCATTATGTAGCTTCATTTCTGGTGCAGCAACAGCTGTCGACCATCCGCCTCAGACCTTCTGTGTGCAAACCTTGATTGGGTGGATCTAAGTATTTGCCCAATAGAGATTTTCAGTTTTAATGTTTTCTTTTACATTGTGGTATCTTGATGCAAGATGGTGGTGAACTTAGGTGGGAATCTGCTACATACCCAGCACTGTAATGTCAGCCAGAGTTGCCTGAATTAGACCATTATTTAGGTCTGAGTTAGACTATTAGTCTATCAAGGTCAGTAATGTCTGCTGTGACAGGCAGCTGCTGTTCAAGGTTTCACACAAAGGTGTTTCTAATCATCTGCCTGAATATTTTAAGTGTGTTTGCCAGGAATTGAACCTGGGACCTTCTGCATGGAAAGCATGTGCAGCCCCTGCTTCATGTCAGTTTTGGTCACAGGCTATTTATTTGTTATTATTTATGGGGGATGTGACATTTCTAGTGCACATATTTGTAAGTGGACTCTATTGGCACCAAATATTAGTCTCTTTCAATGCAAGAAGGATAGTATTATAATAAAAAACATTTTTCTTGCTTTAAATTGAACACTGCATAACAATGAGCCAGTAAAGACACTCACATACCAGGGTGCATACTATCCAGTTTAGCATGGTCATTGTCCTAATAGCTGGTCCTTCTTATGGTTTGGTCCTTAAGTGAACATACAGAAATCTCATATAGACTGGAATACCCACAGCCTGTAATGTTCCACTAGCTTTTGTTCCCAAAGCAGTTTGAGGCCTAGGACTATGCATGATCAGTTTTATTTATTCATATACTTGTTATTCTTATGCATTTCTTTTGTACTTGTACTGATCAATGACTGTGTACTGAAAGCAGCAATAAAACTGTTAATGACCCAAACAAAATCCTTCCCCAAATCTCTGCCTCCCTGCTGGAAAAGAGATGAATTTAGGTGACTTAGACTGCCCCCTGTTGTTGGCTGTGTATTCTACAGGCTAACTGTGTTCTGTTTGTGTTCCTGTAGGCTCGTGCTTCCATGCAAGCTGAAATGGTTCTGAAAGAGGCAGAAGCAGAACGTCAACGCAAGCGCATCACAGAACTGGAGGAGATGCAGCAACGACTCCAAGATGCCCTGCAGCAAGAGATCAAAGCACGTCAGGATGAAGAATCTGTGCGATGTGCTCAAGCCAGGTACTTCCTTCTAATGCTGCGCAATGGGGTTCATCCAGCCAGCATTTATGCTCAATTCTGCCAGTTCTCTTCCTTGCTACAGACCCCTTTTCTTCCCACATGACTTTTTCCAATGCAGGTCCCATGATCCCCAGCATGACCTTTTTGGGAGTCAAAAAGACTCCTTTTCACCAGCTGAAAACCTGATTATATCCAGCCGAATATTACAGAAAACAGCTTTGGCAATTGAGAAAGGTTAGATTAGGTTCCTCACAGAAAGTGGACATTTGCCCTTCCATTCTGAAAAAGCAGTGGACTCTTCCAGGGCCAAGGTACTGCTTCATCAGTTAGATTTATCCAGAAGTAAACGAGCCCTCTTCAATCCCCACCCCAAAATACTTCTTACTGGGAAAATCTCGAACAAAAATAATCACACCACAGATCAGCATAGATACTGCACTTCCTACTGGGAGAACTCAAGAGATTTTTTTTGGCCTCTTTTCTATTTGCACATAGAGATTCCAACTGGGACAAGGACTATTTCCCAAAAAAACTCTTTCCCCACCCTTCCACTGTGGCATAATCTAGGATGCCTGGAGCCAGTTTTCTATTCTTCCTTTAAAATCTATGGTTTGCCTCAACTCTGACTTAGTGCATAACTAGCTCTTGTGCACCCTTGTTAGGCTGCTGACTGAAGAGGAAGAAAAGATGAAGCAGTTAATGAAGCTGAAGGAAGAGCAAGAGGAGTACATCATCAAGGCCCAGCATGAAAAGCTAGTCCTCAAGCAAGAGATGGAAAACAAGAGCAAGTTTTTGGAAGAGGCCCAAAAGCAGCTGGAAGAAGTGAGAGTGAACAGAGAGAGGATGGACCAGGATGTCATGGTGAGTATGACGATATCTCTTCTTCCTCTTCTTCCTCCAGTTATAATACTTCTGAGAGATTGTCCTCACAATCACAGAGAACTCTTGAGAGATTGTCCTCACAGACAAACATACTATGGCCGTTTCCGCACGGCCCATTTATGACGGCCTGGGGGCGCCAAAAAAGGCGCCCCCAGGCCGCCGTTCGCACAGGCGCCGCT
>NC_059437.1:50829341-50856841 GCF_021028975.2 Sphaerodactylus townsendi
GGCAGTGGATGATGGGAACTGTAGTCCATAACATCTGGAGGGCTGCGAGTTTGACACCTATGTTTTACGTGGTGAGTGATTAAAATGAGGAATATGCCATCAAAGGATGGAGTGAGAGCCAGTGTGGTGTAGTGGTTAAGAGCAAGTGGATTCTAATATGGAGAACTAGGTTTGATTCCCCACTCCTCCACCTGAGTGGCTGAGGCTTATCTGGTGAACCAGATGTGTTTCCACACTCTAGGTGAGTCCCAGTGATTGTCAATAGCTAACGTACATATATCTAAAAAGAATATTTAGCAGTTAGATTGTCAGACTAGGATCTAGGAGTCTTGGGTTCGAATCTCTACCTTATGATGCAAAGTTACTGGGTGACCTTGCAGCAGTCTCTCTCTCTCTCTCTGCCTTGCCTACCACACAAGGTTATTGTGAGGATAAAATGACAGAATGGAGAACCACATATGCAGAACTCCTTGGAAGAAGAGAAGGTAAAAATGTCCTAAAATAAAGAGGGTTTCAGTGTTTCTATACCGCTGTTCATACTTTGGGCCTGAGTCCTCATACCAAGCAATCATCTCTCTCTTTTGCTCTGCCAGTCGCCGCCTGGCGTAAAATTTAATTGCTGGAGATATTTAAACCTTGTCGCCAACTGATGGGTTTGCAAATGAGCAGTTTCGTGCCGATGGCCCCTCTTTCTTTCGTTCTTTCTTCTGAAGATGGTAGACCACCCGTGATCAATAAATCAAATTAAGCCCCGTTCTTGCCTGCCTTTCAATGGGGAACTTGCCCGGTTGTTTATTGCGGTTATTACATTATCTGTGGCAGCCAGGCAGAGGCGAGGAAGGGGGGGGGGGGGATGACGAGATGTTCCAAAATGAAATTTAATGAAGTGGTTTCAAATATTGTATCAAAATAAATGAAGTGAATAATGAAAGAGCCGTGTCCCGGGTCCCTTTGTTGACGATAACCATTGTGGAAGCTTGGGAGGCGGAGAGACATAGATGGACAGATGCCCGGGAAGGTTCCACTTTGGCAAAATGCAAAACGGGGGGACCGTGGGAGTGTCTCATGACGGCTGTATTTCAATTCTGTCTTTTTTCAATTCTGCGAGGAAAGACAGAGGAGGAAGGTCACCACAACGATTGTATCCAACAACTGTATCCAACGATTGTATCCAACAACTGATTGTATTACATTTTGTTTTTTGTTTTGTTTATTGTTAGAATTGATGAAATGAATAAATTCTTTTTTTAAAAAAAGAGAGGGAAGAGAAATTGGCTGTAGGGGAAATTGGGTGGCTACATGGGGTCTGGATTGGGGCCACTTCTTTGGTGGGGTGGAGAAATAAAGACTGTTTCTACATGATTGTGTGCTCAAAGGAAGCTGGCTTTGATAGGGGGAAAAACATGGTAAAAGTGCTCAGGAAAACAACAGAGAAAAATGAAAGGGAAATGTTTCTGGAACCAGAGGGGGGAAACACATGGAATTAAAAGAACCACCACCACAACAAAGCATTTGGCAGCAAGATCTGTTGTAAATAACGCATGCCGAAAGGCCAATATTTGGGTGGTGTGCTTTAACTCCATAATCTGATTTTGGAATACTTAGTGCCACAACCCTTCCTATTAATTTGCTGCTTGATTGATTTTAAAACATCTTTGCTTTTTTATTTTTAATCATTCTTTTCAAACTAATTAGATTACTACTTTTAGTCAGATTGGTCTTCACTTTCAGGATAGCTTTCGGAAGGGAAGAGGATATTTTCGCAAAGAAGTCAGTCGCCTTCTGTCCTCGGCTGCATTTTCTTCAGTCTAAACCCCTCAGGGTATTTCCTCTCCAAAGCGATCACACTAAGAACCTTAGCGAAGCATTCCTGCAAATTCAGAAAAGGGGATTTCCAACAGGCATTAGGAAAATTAAACTTCTCAAGAGCCGTTTCAATCCGGCAAGCTATTCTGAGCTTTTGCAAAGTCCAGTAAGTGAAAATGTGGCATCAGGAGTCAAAAAGGGGATGAGCGAGGGGTCGCGGGTGAGCAAAGAGTTGCAATAAGCAAAAATGAAGAATTGGGGTCAAAAACGAGGGCATGATAAATCCTGCTCCCTTGGTTGCAAAGGGACCGAGTTCTAATCTTTCACCTCCGGACTTTACCCAAGGATAGGGGAAGGTCTCACGCTGCTGGGTAGCTCCCTTCAGAGATCAGCATTTCTCTGTGGGATTAAACAGAAGAAAATCCCCAAACCTTTTGTGGTCATAGATTGGAGGGGAGGGCTGAGACCGGGTCAGAGACTGCTCATGAAAGGGCATTTAACTGGTGGATACTTGAAGGCCTTTTCATGCATGTAGGAGACGGGCAGAACTAGGGCAGAGCTTGCTGAACGGTAGCTGTGGAAGTGAGAGTAGAAAATGCTGGGTGGGAAGTGGGGAAGGAAGCAACTTCGGAATTAAGGTTTGTAAAAATTTCTTCATGTGCCCTGACAGCGAAAGAAAGGTAGGTAGGTAGGTAGGTAGGTAGGTAGGTAGGTAGGTAGGTAGGTAGGTAGGTGATAGACAGACAGATGATAAGGTAGGTAGGTAGGTAGGTAGGTAGGTAGGTAGGTAGGTAGATAGATGATAGATAGATAGATAGATAGATAGATAGATAGATAGATAGATAGATAGATAGATAGATAGATAGATAGATAGATAGATAGATAGATAGATAGATAGATAGATAGATAGATAGATGGATGAACGGATGGATGAACGGATGGATGAACGGATGGATGAATGAATGGACAGGCAGGTGGGCTGTTAGACCATTGGTTCTCAACCTTCCTAATGCCGTGACCCTTTAATACAGTTCCTAATGTTGTGGCGACCCCCAACCCTAACATTTATCCATATTACAGATGGAGAACACTGATGCAGAGAGTCTTAGGCGACCCCTGTGAAAGGGTCATTCGACCCCCAAAGGGGTCCCGACCCCCAGGTTGAGAACCACTGTGTTAGAAGGATGGACGGACGGACGGACGGACTGACTGACAGACAGACATCGAAGGCTTTCACAGCTGGAATCACTGGGGTGCTGTGTGGTTTCCGGGCTGTGTGGCCGTGTTCTAGTGGCTGATCTGAGATCCTCTGAAGATGCCAGCCACAGATGCAGGCAAAACATCAGGAGAGAATGCTGCTAGAACACGGCCATACAGCCCGGAAACCACACAGCACCCCAGACAGATAGGAGTGTTGCCACCTGAGCCCTGGGTTGGGAAACCCCTGGAGATTTTGGGGGTGGAGTCTGGGGAGGATGGGGTTTGTGGATGGACCTCAGCAGGGTATAATACCATAAAGTCCACCTTCCAAAGCAACCATGTCCTCCAGAGGACTTGATTTCTATCACCTGGAGGTCAGTTTTAATAACAGGAAGTCTCCAGCCAATACCTGGAGGTTGTCAACCCTGCCCAGGGAGCTCCATGCATTAGTCAGGATTTGAGCAATTCCCCTTCACCAACCCCAATCTTCCACCCTCAAGAAACTGAGGAAAGAGGGGGAAATGGGCTCTAGGAATCCCCCCTTGTCTCTATGGACTTTTATCGTAGAGATTAGGAGAGCTCCCCAGGTCATCACCCTGAAGTGACATCACAGTCCCCCAAATCTTCTGGCATCTGCCTAGGCAGTGTCGGAAGCCCCAGAGACCAACTGCCGATCTAATTCATCACCCAGTGGTCAACCAAGTGCCTAGTAAGATTCATACATGGGACCATAGGTGGGATCCAGCAGGTTCTCACAGGTTCCTGAGAGTAGGTTACTAATTATTTGTGTGTGCCGAGAGAGGCTTACTAATGGGTGATTTTGCCATGTGATTTTTGCCTTAGTTACGCCCCTCCTCTCAGCAGTAGCGAGCAGAACTTGAAGCAGTCTAGCAGGAGGTGCACCGGCGTGCGTGGCAGCCTGCGCCTGCATGCATTCATTTCCCGCCCAAGGACCGGCGCAGTGGCTGCGTCCTTGCCACAGCCCCGCACAGGAATGCCACACCCCTGGAATGCCCAGCCAAGCCCCAGCCGTGCCCCGCCCAGCCCCATTGGGGCTACAACACACTTTGAATCCCACCACCTTGGGGACCTGTTACTAAAATTTTTGGATCCCACCACTGCATGGGACCCAGCCTTTTCCTGTTGTTATCTTACCCCAACAAGGAGCAATTGCAGGTACACTTTCACTGAACATGGGGGTTCAATGTAACCTGCCTGTCCATTTCTGAAGTTTCTTAAAGCCTATGTACTGAGATGCCTGCCTGCGGGCTCATCGGAGGAGATCTCAGAAGAGCACAAAGGGAGAACACAACACCAACTCTACACAATGCAAGTCGGCAGCCAAATATGAAGCTATTAATCACAAAAGTGACAGAGGCAGCTGTATCGCAGCAGCCCTGGGTGCTGTCAAAAAGGAATTCTTTTTGCGACTGGCCAAAGGAGCTAGCAATTTGGCTTTTTTGAGGCGACCATCACAGATGACATCTAAGAGGAGGCTTCTCCAAAGTCCCATTGTGTTGGGAAAAGGATCCTTGGTGTTAAATCTAATGAATGGGATGTGAATTGAGGGTTTTTTCCCCTTCTCGAGTCGAATCCTGGCAGCTTTCTGCCTTTTGCGCCAGAGAACAGGGACAAAAGAGGGCCGGTTTTGACCTTGAAAAGCTGATGGGCAGGAGAGGAGGAATGCCAAGCACTTAGAGGGAAAGTATTGATTAGACCTGAATGGAATGAAGAATCACAGCCAGTTGTGAGGGATTATTAATAGGAGCAGGGAGGAGCCGAGCAATACAAGAGGAGATGAGTTGGCTGCCATGAAATAGACCGTTGGAAGTGGAGGAACAATAGAGGTGGTCCAGATTTCTTTTTGTGCCGGGTGATGGGCAGACTCCTAAGAACATAAGAACATAAGAACTAGCCTGCTGGATCAGACCGGAGTCCATCTAGTCCAGCTCTCTGCTACTCGCAGTGGCCCACCAGGTGCCTTTGGGAGCTCACATGCAGGATGTGAAAGCAAGGGCCTTCTGCTGCTGCTCCTGAGCACCTGGTCTGCTAAGGCATTTGCAATCTCAGATCAAGGAGGATCAAGATTGGTAGCCATAGATTGACTTCTCCTCCATAAATCTGTCCAAGCCCTTTTTAAAGCTATCCAGGTTAGTGGCCATCACCACCTCCTGTGGCAGCATATTCCAAACACCAATCACACGTTGCATGAAGAAGTGTTTCCTTTTATTAGTCCTAATTCTTTCCCCCCACCATTTTCAATGAATGCCCCCTGGTTCTAGTATTGTGAGAAAGAGAGAAAAATGCCCTTCTGTCAACATTTTCTACCCCATGCATAATTTTATAGACTTCAATCATATCCCCCCCCTGTGACGCTCTCCTCTCCAAACTAAAGAGTCCCAAACGCTGCAGCCTCCCTCATAAGGAAGGTGCTCCAACTCTTCAGTCATCCTCGCGTCTCTTCTCTGCATTTTTTTCTATCTCTTTCGATATCCTTTTTGATGATGTATGCGACCAGAATTGAACACAGTACTCCTGGCGCGGTCGCATCTACTCTGCTTTATATAAGGGCATGACAATCTTTGCAGTTTTTTATTCTCAATTCCTTTTCCTAATTATCCCCAGCATAGAGTTTGCCTTTTTTCACCGCTAGCCATGCATTGAGTTGACATTCCCATGGAACTATCAACTAAGACGCCTAAATCCCCTTCCTGGTCTCAGACTGATAGTACTGACCCCTCAGCGCAGTATGTGAAGTTTGGATTTTTTTGCCCCTCACGCGTATCACTTTACATTGGGCTACATTGAACTGCATTTGCCATTTCTTAGCCCACTCACCTAATTTATCAAGGTCCGCTTTGAGCTCTTCATAATCCTTTTGTGTGGTTCTTACCACCCTGGCTAATTTGGTATCATCTGCAAACTTGGCCACCACACTACTTCCACCCCTACTTCCAGGTCATTTATGAATAAGTTAAAGAGCACTGGTCCCAAAACGGATCCTTGGGGGACAATTCACTCCCTACATCTCTCCATTGTGAGAACTTCCCATTTATACCTACACCTTTGTTTCCTGTTCCTCAACCAGTTTTTAATCCATAGGAGGACTTCCCCTCTTATTCCTTCATTGCTGAGTTTTCTCAACAGTCTCTGGTGAGGAACTTTGTCAAAAGCCTTTTGGAAATCCAAGCAGACAATGTCCACTGGTTCCCCCTTATCCACATGTCTGTTTACACCCTCAAAGAACTCTAGTAAGTTTGTAAGACAGGACTTGCCTCTACAAAAGCCATGCTGACTCTTCCTCAGCAGGTCTTGCTTTTCTACATGTTTAATAATTTTATCTTTAATGATAGATTCTACCAATTCACCCGGAACAGATGTCAAACTGACTGGCCTGTAATTTCCCGGGTCCCCCCTAGACCCTTTCTTAAAGATTGGCGTGACAATGGCCATCTTCTGTGTCTTCAGGGATGGGAGCCTGATTTTCAGGGATAAGTTGCATATTAATGTGGAGAACATCAGTACTTCTACGCTTGAGCTCTTTAAGAACTCTTGGATGAATGCAATCTGGGCCAGCTAGGATTTGGCAGCATTTAGTTTATTTCCAATGGCTGCCAGAACTTCTTCCTTGTCTACCACTAACTTCGCTAGTTCCTCGGATTCACCTCCTAAGAAGCTTGGCCCAGGTGGCAGGAATTTTCCTCACCTCCTCTTGGGTGAAGACAGATGCAAAGAATCTATTCAGCTTCTCTGCACTTCCCCTACTAATCTTTTAGCACACCTTTTGTTCCTCCTTCATCTAACGGGCCTACCGCTTCCCTAGCTGGCTTCCTGCTTTTGATGTACTTGAAGAACTGTTTGTTGCTAGTCTTGATGTTCGCAGCCATGCGTTCCTCATAATCCTTTTTTTGCCTCCCCTTACAGCTAACTTGAGTTTCTCTTTTGCCACCATTTGTGCTCCTCTCTGGTATTCTTTCTATCAGTTAAGTTGGACTTCCATTTTCTAAAAGCCATCTTTTTTTCCTCATAATTCCCTCAACCTCCTTTGTTAACCTTGGTGGCTTTCTTTTTGACTGGGCTGCTGCCTTTCCTAACCTCATGAACACATTCCAGCTGAGCTTTTTTAAGACTGTGTTTTTAAATAACCTCCAAGCACCTTGGACATTTTTGACTCTCTTGATTTTCCCTTTCAGCTTCCTGCATGCATCATCCCCCTCATCTTTGAGAAATTTCCCTTTCTTGAAGGCAAATGTAACTACATTAGTAGTTGTCACTTGTTCGCATGGCAGAGATACTGAATCTGACAGCATTGTGGTCGCTGTTCCCTATCGGCTCAACAACACTGACTTCCCGCACCAGGTCCTGCGTCCCACATAGAATTAGATCTAGGATCACATATCCCCTGGTTGGTTCTATAACCATCTGATCTAAGCCACAGTGATTTGGCATATCCAGGATGGTTCTCTCCTTACTTTGACCTGAACATGCATTTTTTCCAGTTTATGTGGGGATAGTTAAAATC
Organism: Sphaerodactylus townsendi; assembly: GCF_021028975.2. Taxonomy (NCBI): domain Eukaryota; kingdom Metazoa; phylum Chordata; class Lepidosauria; order Squamata; family Sphaerodactylidae; genus Sphaerodactylus; species Sphaerodactylus townsendi. Next base: position 50,836,870 of record NC_059437.1, read on the forward strand.
ACCATTACTAATTACATATTTTGCTTTTTGTTGGCCTCTCTAATTTCTTTTTCCATCTCAGAATCCTCTTGTGCACTTTGTGGTCAGGGGGACGATCATATATTCCTACTGTTAAACTTTGCTTCACCCCTGGTATTGATATCCACAGTGCTTCTGTAGAGGAATCAGCTCCCCCTGCATTGTCTATTTTATGTGACACTATGCTCTCTTTGATGTAGAGGGCCACCCCACCCCCAATACGCCCTGTCCTATCCGTCCTGGGCAAAAGTCCCCATGTGTCCCCATGGAAGCTCCGCTTCTGCCATGGGGACCCCCAACACTTTCCTGAATGATGAGAAATACAAATAAAGCAATGAAGAAGGAGGAGGAGGAGGAGGAGTTTGGATTTATATCCCCCCTTTCTCTCCTGTAGGAGACTCAAAGGGGCTTACAATCTCCTTTCCCTTCCCCCCTCACAACAAACACCCTGTGAGGTAGGTGGGGCTGAGAGAGCTCCGAGAAGCTGTGACTAGCCCAAGGTCACCCAGCTGGCGTGTGTGGGAGCGTACAGGCTAATCTGAATTCTCCAGATAAGGCTCCCCAGCTCAGGCGGCGGAGCTGGGAATCAAACCCGGTTCCTCCAGATTAGATACACGAGCTCTTAACCTCCTACGCCACTGCTGCTCCCTAAAATAGAATAGAATGAATAAAATAGAATGAATGCAGCTGATTGGGCAGATGTTTCTCTGAAGTTAAAGAAGAGTAGTTACAAGGTTCTAGTATGATAAGAGATGTCACGAACAGCCAGTTAAAGTGTCCACCGTGTGGGTCCAGTAGAATTGTTAGAAACTGTAGCAGGTTAAGGTAACGTACCCTCCTTTCAGACATCGTGACAACGCAACGCATCTCGCTTCTGGTGTGGAAGCATCACTTCAGAGGGCAACGGGTCGTAAACATTTACAGATGAGAAATACTGGCCAGTCCCTTCGGTTCTTGGACGTTTCGATCCTCGCAGAGATGTGTTTGCCTGTCGAGTGAAGTTCTCGACATTCTGGCTTTTCCTTTGCAACCACTGTTCTTCCTGCTTCAAAGTCACCATCTCAGCTTGATAGAAGAACTGAATTTACCCAGTTCTCAGTAGAGTAAAACGCAGCAGAGTTATAAAGAAGGAATCATCCTTTAATAAGGTTCTGGATGTAAAAAGTCAGGCTGCAAAATATGCTTAACAAAAGAGGGAGACAAAAATTGTCTTGTGCATGATGCACAAGCAAGCAGACAGTTTACCCAGTAATCAAACAGGAAAATCAGCATCAACAACACAGCATAAGGATAAAGGAGGAGAGGCGGAGGTAGAGGTAGGAGGATAGGAGCATACAAAGCTAGACCATAATATGCAGACAATGAAGGTGACCCCCAATCAACCCATTAACAGCTCACCTGCCCTGCCTTAACAGAAACAAACCATATGGTGCAGCTATCTTACTCCTGAAAGAACTTACCAAATATACCAAAGATGCCAAATATTCTAACACAAGTAGCACCATTTTCCCCCTCCTTTGTGCTGTCTTTCAGGCAATGAATCTAAAAGTTCCAGTCCTGGCAAGAAATATCCCTGGGAATGCTGCAATAATCACGCATAAAGCTACAGGATTATTATATTCAAGTCCTCAGGTAACAGTCAAATGCATGGGTCAAAGTGTTGCCGTTCATTGATTTCAGCAGTAATTGTCTGATACAGCATAGCAGCAGTATGGCTTGCACGTGGCAGATTTCCCCACAGTTACTGTGCCTTGGTCTCCCAGCAGTGACCATACATCCCCGCACCATCAGGACTTCAAAAATATTGGAAATTGAATGTTGTTGGAATCATATAAAGTTATGAAAATACATGAACAGTTACTCTGAATTCTCAGTTTTCATTTTAACCAAAAAATAATCTAGTCCCTTTCGTTGCAGGGATATGGCTTTCCCCTTATATCTCCACAACAAAAAGGGTTAGAGATTCCATTTTTTAAAACCTACAATGAGCATGAAAACTGGTGGCAAACGGGAGAAAGCTCTACTTATATCTACCACCTAGCCAAACAGGTGAAACCTGAGCGAGATGGCCATTTTTCCAGAGCCATTTACAACAAACAGCATGCAGAAGTAGGAAAATAATTATGAGCCCTCCCTGATGATGCTTATAAGTAGAGAGGCATTTGAGATTCAAGCACAGGTTACTTTACTCCAGGTTACTGGAGAAGAGGCCTGCCTGTTCTCTTCCAGACTGCAAATGACCTGATGGGAACTACATTTCCCAAGGTCTCCTGGGAAATGTAGTTCCCACCAGGCTGTTTGCAGCCTGGAAGGGAACACAGGCAGACCTCTTCTCTAGCCTGCTCCATTTGTTAAAGTAAGTGTGGGGGGTGTCACGGGGGTGAGCTGGGGGGGAGGGGGAGGGGGGAATTTTCTGCCCCCCACGTGACCCAAAGCCGTGCGCCTGGTGTGTGGCGCACCGCCCCCACCCCTGGTAGCCCCGCCACTGCTGGAGAGCCCATGTGGTGCAGTGGCTAAAGTGCTGGACTAAGATCTGGGAAACCCAGGTTCAAATCCCCATTCATGCCATGGAAGCTTGCTGGGGGACCTTGGCCAATCACACATTCCCAGCCTAACCCGCACAGGTTACTTATCCTTAGAAATGAGGCAGAATAATATATCCCCCACCCAATGAGCTGCAGGCAAACAAGTTATTTGAACCTGCTCAATGCGGAGTCTCTGTTATTGCTAGGCAGAATTGCAAAACCAAGACCTATTTGCCTTAGACCCTCCATCTTAAGGTCAGTTGTAAAAACTCCTTTGTCTCTATAACCCCCACAGGGGAGCCAGACTCCTTTTTTTTGTTTTTAAGGCGGGTTTCTTATCACAGAAACCCAATTGCATTTGTCATCAGAGGGTTCATTTGTAAAGACTACGGGGGACCATGAACCCTCCAGGGAGAAAAATGTTAGGCCCGGGCAATTAAAAAGAGAGCAGGGCGAGGGGGGGAACGGGAAAGGTCTGCCCAAGACTAATGAAAATAGAGAATCCACCTTCCCATGACTCTGCTTAATAGCATGCATTAATCATAAGGCAAACCACACGCAAAAAAAAGTTGAGAAAGAAAATGCATTTTGCACTTCGCCATTTTATTTAATCTGGGCTTTTTTGGATGGGGGTGGGGGGAGAAGAATTAGTATGAACGTAGTCTTGGCAGAGGCTGAAATCTAATTTATGGAATCAACAGGATTAATTCACCCGCCTCCTCCTTTTCAGAGACCTGATTAAAACTGCTAATTAATTAGGATACGGTGAAGAATTTTCAAGAAAATGGCGTGCATGCGAAAGGATGGAAGTCGAGAGTTGTGTTTTTTTTGACATTGTTTGCACAGGTCCTTGGAGGGACAGTGCGGTAGAAGCATTCCGAGTATTGATCTCAAAATGTAAATACAGTATTATGGCAAAACTGCCAATTGCACCCACAGGTGCAGCTCTGTCTATGGGAGGGGTAATGGGGCTGGTAGCTGGATGGGAGACCACCAAAGATATGCCTCCGCAGAGAAAGTCAGAGTCAGGACGTCTTCCCTCCTGCCATCAAAGGGCAGGGGATAGGTATGGGGTTTCACACAGAGGTGAGATCCAGCAGGTTCTCACGGATTCCCGAGAGTAGGTTACTAATTATTTTTGTGTGCCAAGAGGGGGTTACTAATGGGTGATTTTGCCACGTGATTTTTGCCTTAGTTACGCCCCTCCTCTCAGCAGTAGCACGCAGAACTTGAAGCAGTCTAGCAGGAGGGGCACCGGCGTGCGTGGCAGCCTGCGCCTGCTTGCATTCATTTCCCACCCAAGGACCGGCGCAGCTGCTGCGTCCTTGCCACAGCCCCACCCAGGAATGCCCCGCCCCAGGAATGCCCGGCCATGCCCCCATCATGCCCCGCCCAGCCCCATTGGCGCTACGCCACAGTTTGAATCCCACCACCGTGGGAACCTGTTACTAAAACTTTTGGATCCCACCACTGGTTTCACACCTGGTTGAGAAAATATATGATGTTAATGGACCTGGTTTGTTAATGGACCTTTTTCCTTTCGTTTTCCTTTGATGCTTGCAACTGTGGATAAGTAGGAGCGACCCTGGCACCTTACCAGCGGGAGGGGGTGGCAGGTGGCTGAGAACTGTCACTGCGCTGGCCTTGAGACGCTTAACTCCCAAACATCTTTATTCCGCTGGATTATTCTCACATTCCTTGGGAAACCGGGAGGGGGGATTTATGGCAGGAACTCCCAGGGGGTAAAGGCAAGTGTACTTTAGTAATTTGGCAGAACGGGCTTTCTGAAAGCCAGGTCCTAGCTGTTATCAACAAAGACTTCTGATCCAGCATCCAGAGTCCGCTTATTGACTTCAGTCTCAAGACCTGATACCAACCCTCCCTTGCTAGAGATACACAGAGCCAGGGTTCCAGATCACAGCTGGCCAGATGAAAATTTACACAACTAAATTTTAGCACCAGTACCACCACCACCCCAATCTTATTAAATAGCATTTTCACAAGATTCAACTTATGAGCCACAGACTGCCCAAGTTGCGATGTGTCGAGTAGAAGAGGAAAACAGCATGTATTTATTCATTCATTCATTCATTCGATTCGATTTCGAATACCTTTAATGGCATATAAATTGTTTAAGATTAACTTAGCAAGATAATAACAGCCCTTACAACTTTACAATTTGACGAGTTGAAATAACACCATTTAAAAATTTAGCCACCGCTTCCAACAGCTCGTAGTTGTGGCTGTTTAAAAGATATATAACCTTCTGTTTATCTGTAATGCCTTCACTTCCATGCAGGAAGGGGATTATGTGTTTCTTCCTACCTATCTCATAAAAAGGACAATTCAACAGCATATGAGGTACTGTTTCATTATGAACCCATGCCACACGGGCATTTACTTTCTTTATGTAATTCCAAGGTGGCGTCCAAGGCTAAAGGAAGAAGGCAGGGCATTACACCCAGCTAAGGTGATTGCTCTAATACACCGGGCCTCAACCAGGGAGACAAAGGTACTGGGCTACAATTAATCTATCCACAGGTATTCCCAGAAAGATCGGGGAATGGTTTTATTAGCTTCCTCTAGCATCTGCTGAAATCCTCTGTCAAAAAAAGTCTCTTCTTGATAGCCCCATAGACCTCCTGCTCTGTTAGCATTAGTAGGTCCTCTAAGGAAATGCCCAACTCATTAAGTTTGGCTTCGATTTTTTAACCCACCACTGGGCTGTGTGTGGGAGGATGGAGCGTCCCTGGGATGTATAGTCCAGTTCATCTCGATGGCAAATCCTGGCCCAAAACTCAAATGTAATGGCACCAGGCCAGAGTTTTAGCCAATGCTGGCCTGCTCTTGCACAGGGCCGCATAGGGAATAGAATGGGGCAAGCCAAGGATTTTATATACAGAGTATGGACTGGACCCTTTCAACCTCTCTACTCAATGCCCCTATCCAGATGGGGATCGCATAAACGATTTGTTGACTCACTTTTGCATTAAATGCTCTCAACGCTACAGGGATGTATCCTCGGCCTTTTCCTATAGAGGAAGCGTAGAATGGCCGAGGTACTTAATTTAGCGTATGAGATGGCCCGATTCCTATGTAGTGTCCAGGAGGCCCTATGATGGTAGGTAAGCCCTAGGTATTTATATGACTGCACCTGCTCGAAACTACTGTGGCCTACCCGCCAATTGGTGGCTTTCCATTTATGGGTAAATACCACGATTTTGGATTTATCTAAGTTAAGTTGCAAATTGTTGAGTGTGCAGTATTCTATACAACACTCTAAAGCTCTCCTTAGTCCGACTCGTGAGCGCGAAAGTACAACTGCATCATCAGCAAACAGAAGCAGGGGTACATTCATTCATTCATTCATTCATTCATTCATTCATTCATTCATTCATTCATTCATTCATTCATTCATTCATTCATTCATTCGATTTGATAAACCGCCCCACCCCCCGAAGGGCTCAGGGCGGTGTACAACAACAAATAACAAGACAATAAAACAAATCGAATAGCCCCAATTAAAACAATACAAAACCTTAAAACTATTGAAACTATAGCAGCAGTATTGGCTTTGCTGTTCCAATAGCTTGCCCCGTCTTACCATCTGTAATTCCCTGAGTGGCGACCAATCGCCACCTTCCGATGTTGAACACCCCCACCAAGTGAAGTGCAGAAAGCACTCCTGTGTGCCCATTGGTGGGACGTCTGTCCTCTGCCCGCCTTCCTTTGATCCAGCAGCAAGCCTTGCCCAGTGGGATGAAGCCCTTCCTGCTGGGCCCACCGTCACTCTCCCTACCACAACAGCCCTCCTGCTTCCCCTCCTGCCCTCCCACAACCCTCACAAGTATCCTCGGCCTGCCTGGTGGCAGCAGTGCGGAATGGCGGCAGAGCAGCGGCATCACAAGCTGTGGAGCAAGCCCACCCACAGCAACCCAGGGTTGAGATCGTGGCAGCAGGAAAAGTGGGGGGAGCTGCACTGGCAGGGGGGCTAGGAGAAGGCGGGCAGCCAGAACACCTGCCACCAGCCTGCCCTCTCCCCCAGCTGCCCTCTTCCTCCCTGTCTAGAGCCCGTTTCATGGCAATGTAAAATGGGCTTTCCTGCCAGTTCCAATAATAATGAATGACTGATGAATCTACTATATCAGTGATGGCAAACCTGTTCGAGACCGAGTGCCCAAATTGCAAACCAAAACTCACTTATTTATCGCAAATTACCGACACGGCAATTTAACCTGAATGCTGAGGTTTTAGTTTAAGAAAACGGTTGGCTCCAAGTCATGCGTTACTCGGGAGTAAGCTTGGAGGGTTTACTCAGAAGCAAGCCCCATTGCCAGCAACCGAGCTTACTCCCAGGTAAAGGATCACGCTTTAGTTCTTTGCGTGAAAATCAGTGGGGTTTAACAGCACTTAACAGGGTTACCCACACTGCTTCCCCAAAACTAGGTCTTAGGTTTAATGCGAATAATCGAGCCCAGCAGCCCAGGCCAGCCTAGATGTGTGTGGGGTGGGGGGAAGCACTCTGTGAGTGCCCACAGAGAGGGCTCTGAGTGCCACCTCTGGCACCCGTGCCATAGATCCGCCACCACTGTACTATATTGTACAAGAGCTTACAAATTTGCACCCTGGTCTTGTTTGGGCTTGGTTGGCTCGAACCTCCAGCCTTCGTTTTGCCGCCGGTAATCTGTTCTTTGTAATATCGATAGCGTCTACGAAGTCTCGTTCTCAGTCTTGCCGCAATGCCACAGTTAGCTCAAGAGACCGCCCCAGTCGCTCCTGAGCGCGTGCCGAGCTGAACTCAAATCAGACTGCCAGATTCCAACCACCCTTGTCTGAATACCAGTTGGATTTCCAAGCTGCTCAGCTGCGGCTCTAAACGCACGCTCTGAACGACAGTGCGAAAGCATCTTTTTGCTCTCAGTCGTGTTTTTATTTTGCTCTGCACTTAAGAGATTCAGCCATGGCTTTGCTTTTCCCGACTGGCAGGTTGGATGAATGCTTCAAAAAATGTGTTGTAAGTATTTAGACTGTCCCTTGGTAACAATGAGAGTTTTCAAGGTTTATGGAGGAATGGAAATCACTACGATACAAACGATTTCCTGCTACCTTACGTTGGGCGTTCGCGAGGAACACGTGTCTCCCAACAAAACCAGCAGCCCTGCGCCAAGGGTCCCCTCTGTGATGTGTGCTCAATACTAAATGCTCCTCATGCTCCAATGCCAGCATGGTGAACATTCATTCATTTATTTATTTATTTATTTATTTATTTATTTATTTATTTATTTATTTATTTTTATAGTTAAACTTATAGACCGCCCTTCCCCCGGAGGGCTCAGGGCGGTTTACAACAACAACAAAACAGATAATACGGCGGCACATAAGTACCGGTACGAATTAAAACATAATATTTAAATCATAAATATCTATTTAATATCTATATGCGACCCCTTGCTCAACTGGTACGGAGTTTCGGGCTGACCTGCCATCAGTACGCTGATGACACGCAGCTCATTCTGTTGATGGAGGGGGGAGCGGTCGCCGCCCCTGCGGCTCTCCAGCACTGTTTGGAGGCGGTTGCTGGTTGGTTGCGGCAGAGCAGGTTAAAACTGGATCCATCGAAGACGGAGATCCTCTGGCTCGGCCGCCGCCGAGGGGGACAGGATCTTCCAGCCATCGGGTGTGGGAGGGGTCCCCATTGGCTCCGACCCTCCTCCGCGCGCAAGAGCTCCGGGGTCCACCTAGACTTGTCTCTCTGGATGGAGACCCAGGTGGCCCATGTAACCCGTGGGTTGCTCTTCTTCCACCTTCGCCAGGTTCGGCGGCTGGCTCCTTTCCTCTCCCAAGCCGACCTTAGCCACTGTGATCCATGCAACGGTCACCTCCCAGATTGGACTATTGTAACTCGCTTCTACGCGGGTCTTCCCTTGCGCTTGATCCGGAGACTAATGCTGCCATCCAACATGCAGCGGCGCGCTACTTACTTACAGGCAGCGCCATTTACTTATCACATTCAGCCTGTGTTGCTCTTTAGCTGCATTGGCCTCTGGTGGAGTTCCGGGTCATCTTCAAGGTGCTGGTGTTGACCTTCAAGGCCCTACGCCGCCTGGGACCCTCGGGGATTTTCTCGGAGACCGTGACACCCCATATGTCCCTAAAATGCCTCTCCGGCCGTGGAGGCTAATTTATTAGCGGGTCCCTGGCCCCTCAATGATGCGGCTGGCCTCCACGCTGGCTAGGGCCTTTACGGCCCTTCTACAGCCTGGTGGGAATGACTCTACCTCAAGTTGTTCTGGCCTCTGGCGGACTCCATGAAGTTCCGCGAGGCCTGCAAAACGGAGTTGTTCCACCGGGCCTTTGGAGGGATTCAGTCACTGATATGGTGTCTTTCCCCAGTTGGCCTTTCCATCTAGGCCACCACCTAATATGACTTGTCAGCTCTCCTCCTCCCCTTTCTTTCCTGGGGAGAATTTTTAGCAAGTGGGGTTGGTCGGACGTCTACTATTATTATTATCATTATGTTTGTATCGCTGTTTTAAAGATTTTAGTAATTCATTTTATTTATGCTTGTGCTGTACACCGCCCAGAGCCCCTTGGGGATGGGGCGGTATAAAAGCCGAAACAATAAATAAATAAATAAATAAATAATATAAAATTTCAAAATAGCAAACAGATGGCGTCTAATGGCTAAAACTCCTCTAAGAGTTTTCTCCACTTCTTCCCTTCCCCCCAGGGTGGGTAGGTGGGCCACAACCAAATAATGAGCCCCTTATCCCCTCCCCTTCCCCTCCCTCCCCTTTCCCCCCAGGGTAGGTTGGCCATGATCGGATGACGGCCCTCCTTCCCCTCTCTCCCCCTCCTCCCCAGGGTGGGTGGGCCTTGACCAGAGGATGGGCCCCCTCCCCCCTCCCTAACCCTTCCCCCAAGGTGGGTCACGACCAGATGACTCTTGCCTCTGTGACCTGAATCTGAAATTCCAGACACTGGCCTCGTATGCATGCCCTGCTTACCACGTGGCTGTTCGCTTCGCAGTGGGGCTTTCCCGCTGTGTTTTGTTTACGCAGGGATTTTCGCCCTGCGAACCATCCCGCAACTTTGCCCGCTCTCCACGTCCTTATTATTTTCATGCAGCCTCCACTTGAGGAGGTCCGTGTGTGCGTGCGGGCCCCATATCTGGTCTAGCATTCCTTTGCTAGACCATGTCAATGTCAAGGGACTATTGCTCTGGCATTGAAATAAAAACCCTTCTGACCTTTTTTGAAACGGTAGCACAAATAATGCCAATAATATGAAGTAGCTGTGGGAAAAATGCATCATGCAACCACATCAGGAAATGGATAAAGTTTGCACCTTTCAGCAGACTTTTATAGGGAGGCTTACAATCCATGCCTAAACCAAGTTCCACCCTTCAGAGTCGATTGAAGTCAATGGGCTTAGAATGGAATAACTCTGCTCTGGAGAGCATGGTTCGCGGGGGCTTTATTCTAAGCTTTTCTGCCTCATCATACAAGTAAAAAGCATAACACACCACATCCTCCGCACTGTGCCAGCAGATTTGTGAACCAAACAATAGGGGGGTGGGGAAAGGAAGGGGAAATGATAGAGCAACAAGGAAGGAAAACTGACAGGCCAGGTATAAATGTTTCTTGGAGGCAAATACATCTTAAGACGGATATAAAATGTGAAGATGGATTCTCCTTTTTCACTTTGGTTCCCCCCATTTTTTCCCCTCTATTTGTCATTTTGCTTTATGTTTCATCCTTTCGATCTTGCGGTTTCTGTCAGGTCTTGGAAGCTAAGCAGGGTCGACCCTGGTTAGTACTCCAGTGGTAGACCACCAAGGGAATCCAGGGTTGCTACGAAGAGGCAGACAATGGCAAAACTCTCTTGCCTTGAAAACTCTACAGGATTATTTTAAGGTGTCTGAAACTTGATGGTGCTTAAGAACATAAGAAAGAGCCTGTTGGATCAGACCAGAGTCCATCTAGTCCAGCACTCTGCTACTCGCAGTGGCCCACCAAATGCCTTTGGGAGCTCACATGCAGGTTGTGAAAGCAATGGCCTTCTGCTGCTGCTGCTGCTCCCGAGCGCCTGGTCTGCTGCAATCCCAGATCAAGGAGGATCAAGATTGGTAGCCGCAGATCGACTTCTCCTCCATAAATCTGTCCAAGCCCCCTTTAAAGCTTTTCACCACCAGGGGTTCCATCTGGACTTCGTAATATTTTTGCATTGACCAGGATGGCCAGGCTATCAATATCACACTAGTTCTCAGGAAAGATGTAAATGTTTTAAATGAATAAACAGCATTTTTTTAAAAAAAAAACCCATCATTTTATCCTTTCAGGAGTTCATTCAGCTGTCTGAAAGTCTGATCAGCGATCCATCTCTGCAGAGAGAGATTGTGACCAGGGCAAAGGAATATGTCGCCCAGCACCATTCGTGGAACCACGAAAGGAAAGCGTATCAGAACCTCGTTCTGAACCTTCACTGAACATCACTGGATCAAAGATGGTCTTTGTGTGGATGGATCAAACCAACCGAGTAGAAACTCGGGGTTCTTTTATTTATTTTGGATTTATATATATTTATTTTGGATTTATATCCCGCCCTATCCCAGAAGGGCTTTTGGTTATCAACACTGCCTGATAATATATATTTTTTCTTCGCATGGCATCCATTCAAGTAATCTATCACTCTGTGAATTTGAAATACACTAAGTTATGGTCCAGAATGATTGCTTGCAAAGGGAAATCTCAGCAGTTATACTCTGTTCCACATAAAGATGATAGTACATTATTTATTCCTCCACCACGGACCAAAGCATGCTGGACCTTCTTTGTTGTAGAAAACTCCACCTGGATCCTAATGCCTACCTCGCTTCTCTCATTTGTTTGAAAATAAGAAATGAATTTTGGCATAAATGTTATTGTATTAAAGTACTATGTTCAATAATGCACCAAATAATCGTTTTGACAAAGGCAGCATTTAAAAATGAATGGGAATTCTCACATTCTTTCGGAACTATATTCTAATGCGGAAGCATACCATTTTCTTAACCACTGAGCCTCAACTGATCATCTTTCTATGGAACAGAGTATAGCATCTGCTGTTGATATATATCAATATTGATATGTCTGTTTTGACAATATTGGGAGATTGAGAACCATTTTAATACTTGCATTTATGGCGCAGGTTTTTTTTAGGATCAAAGATTTTTTAGGATCTTCTGCAGTCCCAGTGGAACGAACAGCATTCAGGAGAATTGATGAGCCCGTCTTTGGTTTTTTTCCATTATCAATGTTTGGCATGTTGGTTTTAACATATCTCTCTATTAAGCTGCGCCCAACATGTTATCCAGCACAAATGAGACAGAGTAGTAGTACTCAAGCGGGGCTGTGCAAAAATAAGTAAACTTGATTCTCCCTGCCGAGATTTTTGAAGGCCCAACTTTACTGGTCCTGTCGAAGGTTTTCACGGCCGGAATCACTAGGGTGTTGTGGGTTTTCTGGGTTGTATGGCCATGTTCCAGTAGCATTTTCTCCTGATGTTTCCCCTGCATTCCCCAGGAGCAGCAGTGGCGTAGGAGGTTAAGAGCTCATGTATCTAATCTGGAGGAACCGGGTTTGATTCCTAGCTCTGCCACCTGAGCTGTGGAGGCTTATCTGGGGAATTCAGATTAGCCTGGGCACTCCCACACACGCCAGCTGGGTGACCTTGGGCTAGTCACAGCTTCTCGGAGCTCTCTCAGCCCCACCCACCTCACAGGGTGTTTGTTGTGAGGGGGGAAGGGCAAGGAGATTGTCAGCCCCTTTGAGTCTCCTGCAGGAGAGAAAGGGGGGATATAAATCCAAACTCTTCTTCTTCTTCTGCATCTGTCGCTGTGATCCTCTTCAGGAGAAAATGCTACTGGAACACGGCCATGCAACCTGGAAAACCCACAACACTCTACTGGTGCTCCCAAAAGGATCCTTCTACTGCCTCACTTATGAGTCAGTGGCTGCCTTTTACCCTAGTGGGGGCAATGAAAGAAAAGTACTATGGGACATCATGATGAGAACAGTACCTGACCACCAAATTTTGTATGGGGCTGGAGGGAGGGACCATTGGCTCCTCCCTCAACCAACATCAGCCTAAAGTTACAGGTGAGGAGATATAGGTCCACTTTATCTTGTCAAATCAGGAAATGTCCAGGCAAAACAGAAGAAAGAAGAATTCCTTATTGTGGGTTCTGGAGGCCCACAGATACAATTGGAGCATCAAACTGTCTATCAAAAGCAAAACTGACCTCACTCAGTACTCAACACAAGATAATGATATTGATGAGATGGGAGATTCGGGAGCAGGAGGAGGGTGATCGGGGAAACACCTGGGGATCTCAGTCTCTGCCCCTTGCCCACCAATCAAACCTCTTAGTCCTTTTGATTCGGGTGAGCCTTCCACAGACCAGAGAGGATGTCCCTCAGCCTTTTTGAGGATTGACAAGGGACATGGGAGCACCACGCCAGTGGCTTATTTTTATTTATTTTATTTATTATTTGGATTTGTAGACCGCCCCATCCCCAAGGGGCTCTGGGCAGTGCACAACAGCGTCAGCATATATACAATATATAACAAAGGATCACAATAGTGACCACATAAACAATTGTTACTTTTACTAAAATCCATAGTTTTAGCTCCCATCATGGTTAAGGTGACCAGATTTCTACTATTGAAAAGCGGGGCGCACGCGCACCCGCATGAGCACACTGCCTTTTGCGCCGCGCTCCCCGGTCAGGAAACAGGGAAGCGCCCCAGAAGGCACTGCGGCAGCGCGGGAGGCGCTCCCTCCTACGCTGCCGCAGTGCCTTCTGGGGCCCTACCCCCCCCCCCCCCCCCCCCCCCCCCCCCCCCCCCCCCCCCCCCCCCCCCCCCCCCCCCCCCCTCCCCCCCCCCCCCCCCCCCCTCACCCCCCCCCCACCCCCCCCGCCCCCACCCCCCCCCCCCCCCACCCCCCCCCCCCCCCCCCCCCCCCCCCCCCCACCCCCCCCCCCCCCCACCCCCCCCCCCCCCCACCCCCCCCCCCCCCCACCCCCCCCCCCCCCCACCCCCCCCCCCCCCCACCCCCCCCCCCCCCCACCCCCCCCCCCCCCCACCCCCCCCCCCCCCCACCCCCCCCCCCCCCCACCCCCCCCCCCCCCCACCCCCCCCCCCCCCCACCCCCCCCCCCCCCCACCCCCCCCCCCCCCCACCCCCCCCCCCCCCCACCCCCCCCCCCCCCCACCCCCCCCCCCCCCCACCCCCCCCCCCCCCCACCCCCCCCCCCCCCCACCCCCCCCCCCCCCCACCCCCCCCCCCCCCCACCCCCCCCCCCCCCCACCCCCCCCCCCCCCCACCCCCCCCCCCCCCCACCCCCCCCCCCCCCCACCCCCCCCCCCCCCCACCCCCCCCCCCCCCCACCCCCCCCCCCCCCCACCCCCCCCCCCCCCCACCCCCCCCCCCCCCCACCCCCCCCCCCCCCCACCCCCCCCCCCCCCCACCCCCCCCCCCCCCCACCCCCCCCCCCCCCCACCCCCCCCCCCCCCCACCCCCCCCCCCCCCCACCCCCCCCCCCCCCCACCCCCCCCCCCCCCCACCCCCCCCCCCCCCCACCCCCCCCCCCCCCCACCCCCCCCCCCCCCCACCCCCCCCCCCCCCCACCCCCCCCCCCCCCCACCCCCCCCCCCCCCCACCCCCCCCCCCCCCCACCCCCCCCCCCCCCCACCCCCCCCCCCCCCCACCCCCCCCCCCCCCCACCCCCCCCCCCCCCCACCCCCCCCCCCCCCCACCCCCCCCCCCCCCCACCCCCCCCCCCCCCCACCCCCCCCCCCCCCCACCCCCCCCCCCCCCCACCCCCCCCCCCCCCCACCCCCCCCCCCCCCCACCCCCCCCCCCCCCCACCCCCCCCCCCCCCCACCCCCCCCCCCCCCCACCCCCCCCCCCCCCCACCCCCCCCCCCCCCCACCCCCCCCCCCCCCCACCCCCCCCCCCCCCCACCCCCCCCCCCCCCCACCCCCCCCCCCCCCCACCCCCCCCCCCCCCCACCCCCCCCCCCCCCCACCCCCCCCCCCCCCCACCCCCCCCCCCCCCCACCCCCCCCCCCCCCCACCCCCCCCCCCCCCCACCCCCCCCCCCCCCCACCCCCCCCCCCCCCCACCCCCCCCCCCCCCCACCCCCCCCCCCCCCCACCCCCCCCCCCCCCCACCCCCCCCCCCCCCCACCCCCCCCCCCCCCCACCCCCCCCCCCCCCCACCCCCCCCCCCCCCCACCCCCCCCCCCCCCCACCCCCCCCCCCCCCCACCCCCCCCCCCCCCCACCCCCCCCCCCCCCCACCCCCCCCCCCCCCCACCCCCCCCCCCCCCCACCCCCCCCCCCCCCCACCCCCCCCCCCCCCCACCCCCCCCCCCCCCCACCCCCCCCCCCCCCCACCCCCCCCCCCCCCCACCCCCCCCCCCCCCCACCCCCCCCCCCCCCCACCCCCCCCCCCCCCCACCCCCCCCCCCCCCCACCCCCCCCCCCCCCCACCCCCCCCCCCCCCCACCCCCCCCCCCCCCCACCCCCCCCCCCCCCCACCCCCCCCCCCCCCCACCCCCCCCCCCCCCCACCCCCCCCCCCCCCCACCCCCCCCCCCCCCCACCCCCCCCCCCCCCCACCCCCCCCCCCCCCCACCCCCCCCCCCCCCCACCCCCCCCCCCCCCCACCCCCCCCCCCCCCCACCCCCCCCCCCCCCCACCCCCCCCCCCCCCCACCCCCCCCCCCCCCCACCCCCCCCCCCCCCCACCCCCCCCCCCCCCCACCCCCCCCCCCCCCCACCCCCCCCCCCCCCCACCCCCCCCCCCCCCCACCCCCCCCCCCCCCCACCCCCCCCCCCCCCCACCCCCCCCCCCCCCCACCCCCCCCCCCCCCCACCCCCCCCCCCCCCCACCCCCCCCCCCCCCCACCCCCCCCCCCCCCCACCCCCCCCCCCCCCCACCCCCCCCCCCCCCCACCCCCCCCCCCCCCCACCCCCCCCCCCCCCCACCCCCCCCCCCCCCCACCCCCCCCCCCCCCCACCCCCCCCCCCCCCCACCCCCCCCCCCCCCCACCCCCCCCCCCCCCCACCCCCCCCCCCCCCCACCCCCCCCCCCCCCCACCCCCCCCCCCCCCCACCCCCCCCCCCCCCCACCCCCCCCCCCCCCCACCCCCCCCCCCCCCCACCCCCCCCCCCCCCCACCCCCCCCCCCCCCCACCCCCCCCCCCCCCCACCCCCCCCCCCCCCCACCCCCCCCCCCCCCCACCCCCCCCCCCCCCCACCCCCCCCCCCCCCCACCCCCCCCCCCCCCCACCCCCCCCCCCCCCCACCCCCCCCCCCCCCCACCCCCCCCCCCCCCCACCCCCCCCCCCCCCCACCCCCCCCCCCCCCCACCCCCCCCCCCCCCCACCCCCCCCCCCCCCCACCCCCCCCCCCCCCCACCCCCCCCCCCCCCCACCCCCCCCCCCCCCCACCCCCCCCCCCCCCCACCCCCCCCCCCCCCCACCCCCCCCCCCCCCCACCCCCCCCCCCCCCCACCCCCCCCCCCCCCCACCCCCCCCCCCCCCCACCCCCCCCCCCCCCCACCCCCCCCCCCCCCCACCCCCCCCCCCCCCCACCCCCCCCCCCCCCCACCCCCCCCCCCCCCCACCCCCCCCCCCCCCCACCCCCCCCCCCCCCCACCCCCCCCCCCCCCCACCCCCCCCCCCCCCCACCCCCCCCCCCCCCCACCCCCCCCCCCCCCCACCCCCCCCCCCCCCCACCCCCCCCCCCCCCCACCCCCCCCCCCCCCCACCCCCCCCCCCCCCCACCCCCCCCCCCCCCCACCCCCCCCCCCCCCCACCCCCCCCCCCCCCCACCCCCCCCCCCCCCCACCCCCCCCCCCCCCCACCCCCCCCCCCCCCCACCCCCCCCCCCCCCCACCCCCCCCCCCCCCCACCCCCCCCCCCCCCCACCCCCCCCCCCCCCCACCCCCCCCCCCCCCCACCCCCCCCCCCCCCCACCCCCCCCCCCCCCCACCCCCCCCCCCCCCCACCCCCCCCCCCCCCCACCCCCCCCCCCCCCCACCCCCCCCCCCCCCCACCCCCCCCCCCCCCCACCCCCCCCCCCCCCCACCCCCCCCCCCCCCCACCCCCCCCCCCCCCCACCCCCCCCCCCCCCCACCCCCCCCCCCCCCCACCCCCCCCCCCCCCCACCCCCCCCCCCCCCCACCCCCCCCCCCCCCCACCCCCCCCCCCCCCCACCCCCCCCCCCCCCCACCCCCCCCCCCCCCCACCCCCCCCCCCCCCCACCCCCCCCCCCCCCCACCCCCCCCCCCCCCCACCCCCCCCCCCCCCCACCCCCCCCCCCCCCCACCCCCCCCCCCCCCCACCCCCCCCCCCCCCCACCCCCCCCCCCCCCCACCCCCCCCCCCCCCCACCCCCCCCCCCCCCCACCCCCCCCCCCCCCCACCCCCCCCCCCCCCCACCCCCCCCCCCCCCCACCCCCCCCCCCCCCCACCCCCCCCCCCCCCCACCCCCCCCCCCCCCCACCCCCCCCCCCCCCCACCCCCCCCCCCCCCCACCCCCCCCCCCCCCCACCCCCCCCCCCCCCCACCCCCCCCCCCCCCCACCCCCCCCCCCCCCCACCCCCCCCCCCCCCCACCCCCCCCCCCCCCCACCCCCCCCCCCCCCCACCCCCCCCCCCCCCCACCCCCCCCCCCCCCCACCCCCCCCCCCCCCCACCCCCCCCCCCCCCCACCCCCCCCCCCCCCCACCCCCCCCCCCCCCCACCCCCCCCCCCCCCCACCCCCCCCCCCCCCCACCCCCCCCCCCCCCCACCCCCCCCCCCCCCCACCCCCCCCCCCCCCCACCCCCCCCCCCCCCCACCCCCCCCCCCCCCCACCCCCCCCCCCCCCCACCCCCCCCCCCCCCCACCCCCCCCCCCCCCCACCCCCCCCCCCCCCCACCCCCCCCCCCCCCCACCCCCCCCCCCCCCCACCCCCCCCCCCCCCCACCCCCCCCCCCCCCCACCCCCCCCCCCCCCCACCCCCCCCCCCCCCCACCCCCCCCCCCCCCCACCCCCCCCCCCCCCCACCCCCCCCCCCCCCCACCCCCCCCCCCCCCCACCCCCCCCCCCCCCCACCCCCCCCCCCCCCCACCCCCCCCCCCCCCCACCCCCCCCCCCCCCCACCCCCCCCCCCCCCCACCCCCCCCCCCCCCCACCCCCCCCCCCCCCCACCCCCCCCCCCCCCCACCCCCCCCCCCCCCCACCCCCCCCCCCCCCCACCCCCCCCCCCCCCCACCCCCCCCCCCCCCCACCCCCCCCCCCCCCCACCCCCCCCCCCCCCCACCCCCCCCCCCCCCCACCCCCCCCCCCCCCCACCCCCCCCCCCCCCCACCCCCCCCCCCCCCCACCCCCCCCCCCCCCCACCCCCCCCCCCCCCCACCCCCCCCCCCCCCCACCCCCCCCCCCCCCCACCCCCCCCCCCCCCCACCCCCCCCCCCCCCCACCCCCCCCCCCCCCCACCCCCCCCCCCCCCCACCCCCCCCCCCCCCCACCCCCCCCCCCCCCCACCCCCCCCCCCCCCCACCCCCCCCCCCCCCCACCCCCCCCCCCCCCCACCCCCCCCCCCCCCCACCCCCCCCCCCCCCCACCCCCCCCCCCCCCCACCCCCCCCCCCCCCCACCCCCCCCCCCCCCCACCCCCCCCCCCCCCCACCCCCCCCCCCCCCCACCCCCCCCCCCCCCCACCCCCCCCCCCCCCCACCCCCCCCCCCCCCCACCCCCCCCCCCCCCCACCCCCCCCCCCCCCCACCCCCCCCCCCCCCCACCCCCCCCCCCCCCCACCCCCCCCCCCCCCCACCCCCCCCCCCCCCCACCCCCCCCCCCCCCCACCCCCCCCCCCCCCCACCCCCCCCCCCCCCCACCCCCCCCCCCCCCCACCCCCCCCCCCCCCCACCCCCCCCCCCCCCCACCCCCCCCCCCCCCCACCCCCCCCCCCCCCCACCCCCCCCCCCCCCCACCCCCCCCCCCCCCCACCCCCCCCCCCCCCCACCCCCCCCCCCCCCCACCCCCCCCCCCCCCCACCCCCCCCCCCCCCCACCCCCCCCCCCCCCCACCCCCCCCCCCCCCCACCCCCCCCCCCCCCCACCCCCCCCCCCCCCCACCCCCCCCCCCCCCCACCCCCCCCCCCCCCCACCCCCCCCCCCCCCCACCCCCCCCCCCCCCCACCCCCCCCCCCCCCCACCCCCCCCCCCCCCCACCCCCCCCCCCCCCCACCCCCCCCCCCCCCCACCCCCCCCCCCCCCCACCCCCCCCCCCCCCCACCCCCCCCCCCCCCCACCCCCCCCCCCCCCCACCCCCCCCCCCCCCCACCCCCCCCCCCCCCCACCCCCCCCCCCCCCCACCCCCCCCCCCCCCCACCCCCCCCCCCCCCCACCCCCCCCCCCCCCCACCCCCCCCCCCCCCCACCCCCCCCCCCCCCCACCCCCCCCCCCCCCCACCCCCCCCCCCCCCCACCCCCCCCCCCCCCCACCCCCCCCCCCCCCCACCCCCCCCCCCCCCCACCCCCCCCCCCCCCCACCCCCCCCCCCCCCCACCCCCCCCCCCCCCCACCCCCCCCCCCCCCCACCCCCCCCCCCCCCCACCCCCCCCCCCCCCCACCCCCCCCCCCCCCCACCCCCCCCCCCCCCCACCCCCCCCCCCCCCCACCCCCCCCCCCCCCCACCCCCCCCCCCCCCCACCCCCCCCCCCCCCCACCCCCCCCCCCCCCCACCCCCCCCCCCCCCCACCCCCCCCCCCCCCCACCCCCCCCCCCCCCCACCCCCCCCCCCCCCCACCCCCCCCCCCCCCCACCCCCCCCCCCCCCCACCCCCCCCCCCCCCCACCCCCCCCCCCCCCCACCCCCCCCCCCCCCCACCCCCCCCCCCCCCCACCCCCCCCCCCCCCCACCCCCCCCCCCCCCCACCCCCCCCCCCCCCCACCCCCCCCCCCCCCCACCCCCCCCCCCCCCCACCCCCCCCCCCCCCCACCCCCCCCCCCCCCCACCCCCCCCCCCCCCCACCCCCCCCCCCCCCCACCCCCCCCCCCCCCCACCCCCCCCCCCCCCCACCCCCCCCCCCCCCCACCCCCCCCCCCCCCCACCCCCCCCCCCCCCCACCCCCCCCCCCCCCCACCCCCCCCCCCCCCCACCCCCCCCCCCCCCCACCCCCCCCCCCCCCCACCCCCCCCCCCCCCCACCCCCCCCCCCCCCCACCCCCCCCCCCCCCCACCCCCCCCCCCCCCCACCCCCCCCCCCCCCCACCCCCCCCCCCCCCCACCCCCCCCCCCCCCCACCCCCCCCCCCCCCCACCCCCCCCCCCCCCCACCCCCCCCCCCCCCCACCCCCCCCCCCCCCCACCCCCCCCCCCCCCCACCCCCCCCCCCCC
>NC_059437.1:50861841-50976841 GCF_021028975.2 Sphaerodactylus townsendi
TCACAATATTCCAGGTGAGGGCTAACCAGTGCAGAACAGAGAGGCACAATTACATTGGCTAGCGCCGATACCAACTGTTATCTTGTTTGGGGGCACTGTCTTAGTCTGGCTGTAAACCTGGAAAACAAACCTGGTTCCAGGAAGTAAAAACTTAGGAGGCCTGCTGGAACGGAGTCTTGGCCTTCTAAGGCCCAGTTGCTGAGAAAGGATGTGTGGCATTGAATGAACTAAGCCTCTGCAGCATTGCTGACAAAAACAATCCAGCAACGGATGCTGTAAACTTGACGTTGGCACCTGGACCAAGAGAATGAAAGAAAGCAATTCTTGCACCTGTAGAAATTCCAGACCGATTGTGAGTGACCTGAAATCAATGGTGCCACAAGCAATTACGATGCTGCATGTTCTGACAAGATCTTAATTATTTTCCATACTGAAGTGAAGTTTCATTCCACAAGTCTTTCTGTGGATTATTATCTATCCCGTGCACTCTGTCTCTTCAGAATTGCCTGCTGCTATATGAAGCTGGCCATTTACGAAGATCTGTCTTTGAGGAACGACCCCCCGACACACCATATTTCCCTGCCGCCTGAAGCGAGGCCAGGGATGATAAAGGTTTCCTGGCCGCTATTTCTGGTCCTGGCACCGTTCTCGCCTTGCCCCTTTTGTTCTAAGTACAATGTAATGCCAGAGCAAGGGCAGGAAATGTTGCGCTTGAACTTTGTGCATCATTGCAACGCAACATTTAAGAACATAAGAACAAGCCAGCTGGATCAGACCAGAGTCCATCTAGTCCAGCTCTCTGCTACTCGCAGTGGCCCACCAGGTGCCTTTGGGAGCCTACGTGTGAGGTGAAAGCAATGGGCTGCAGCGGCTGTTGCTCCCGGATCACTTGCCTTGTTTATGCATTTGCAACTTTGTGATCAAAGAGGATCAAGATTGGTAGCCATAAATCGACTTCTCCTCCATAAATCTGTCCAAGCCCCTTTTAAAGCTATCCAGGTTAGTGGCCATCACCACCTCCTGTGGCAGCATCTTCCAAACACCAATCACACGTTGTGTGAAGAAGTGTTTCCTTTTATTAGTCCTAATTCTTCCCCCAAGCATTTTCAATGGATGCCCCCTGGTTCTAGTATTGTGAGAAAGAGAGAAAAATTTCTCTCTGTCAACATTTTCTACCCCATGCATAATTTTGTAGACTTCAATCATATCCCCCCTCAGTCGTCTCCTCTCCAAACTAAAGAGTCCCAAACGCTGCAGCCTCTCCTCATAGGGAAGGTGAAGGGAAGGGAAGGGAATTTCTGTTGGCTTAGGTTGCACAACCCTGAAGCCAACTCAGAGAGAGGCCCACACTTTCCGCAGACGCTCAGAACTGGCTTTGTGGCTGCCTCACGCAACCAATCAGATTTGTGGATGTGGAAACTTCGTAAAGCCAACACAGAGTGAAGGCATGGGCACCTGTCTTTCTTGTGACATGATACTGCATTGTACGAAAAGAGGAAAAGTGGGGATGACTAACTTCTGCCGATGGATTGGGTGAACTTCCATCCCTATTTGCAGCCTCATGAAAAAATACTGACGGGGATCTTTGTTTCATTGGCAAACAATATCGCTGAAGCTGGACAAAAGAAGTCTTTTCGGCTCGAGACCAAGAAACATCAACGGAGATTTAATGACCGTAACACAGATCATGGAAACTCGATACGATTCTAAGAAAGGAAACCTACCTAAGGAAGAAATCACAGAGACTCTGACAGTCTGGCAGGTAAAATTTTCCATTACCATAATCGGCCAGGCTCAAGCCTGCTGCAATTGATGGCAGACGCAGCATAAATTTGTACGAGTCTGGAGGGTTTCCAGAATGGTCCTCCTGAGACCGTTCAGTTAAGTCTCACAGATCCTACTAGGAACGGATGATGGCGATGGTCATTTTCACCAACAATGAGATTAGATCCCATCTAAAACTTGTGTGCCTGGAAATCTTTCTGTGCCTGAATTGCTGCTCCTGGGTAACAAGAACCTCGATCCCTGCCAGAAAAATGAGGAGGGGGTCAGAGGGGTGCCAAGGAGAAGGAATATGGCCGCCTTGCCTGCACGGACCTCTCCAATGGAATCCAACCTGGTGCCATGTTAAGAGAGTGAGTGCAGTGCAGGTATGGATGTGCTCCACCCCAGTGATTAGACTGTCAACCAGGAAGACCCAGGTTCAGACTCCCTCGCTGCCATGGAACTTTCCCCAGTGACTTTGGACCATTCATATGCTCTTACAATCTACATCAGAGGGTTGTTGAAAGGATAAAATGGAGGAGCAGAGAACCATGTAAGCTGCTTTGGGCACATAAATGAAGAAGAAGGAAGAGGAGGAGGAGGAGGAGGAGGAGAAGGAGAAGGAGAAGGGGAAGGGGAAGGGGAAGGGGAAGGGGAAGGGGAAGGGGAAGGGGAAGGGGAAGGGGAAGGGGAAGGGGAAGGGGAAGGGGAAGGGGAAGGGGAAGGGGAAGGGGAAGGGGAAGGGGAAGGGGAAGAAGAAGAAGAAGAAGAAGAAGAAGAAGAAGAAGAAGAAGAAGAAGAAGAAGAAGAAGAAGAAGAAGAAGAAGAAGAAGAAGAAGAAGAAGAAGAAGAAGAAGAAGAAGAGGAGGACGAGGACGAGGACGACGACGATGAGGAGTTTGGATTTATACCCCACCTTTCTCTCCGGTAAGGAGACTCAAGGTGGCTTATAAGCTCCTTTCCCTTTCTCTCCACACAACAGACACCCTGTGAGGCAGATGGGACTGAGAGAGTTCTGAGAGAACTGTGCCTAGCCCAAGGTCACCCAGCAGGAATACAGGAGTGCGGAAACACATCTGGCTGACCAGATAAGCCTCTGCCACTCAGGTGGAGGAGTGGAGAATCAAAACCGGTTCTCCAGATTAGAATCCATCTGCTCTTAGTCACTACACCACACTGGCTCTCTGACACTGACAGCAGCTCTCTGAAATCTCAGACGAAAAGGGTCTTTCCTAACACCTGCCATCATCTAACTGGAGATTCGGGAAACTGATTCAAGGAATTTCTGCACACCAAGCAGGCGCTTTCCCACGAATTTACAAGACTGGTGGAAATGACACATCTTGTACAAAAAGGCGGGTGGGGTGTTCTTCCACAGGGGGCAAATTTACACGCAAGATAATGAGGTGGTGGAACAGGCCATGCTGTTTTAGATAGGGGATTACAGCTTGGGATGTTGTGTTGCATTTTTTAAAAGCTCCTTGCAAACGGAAATCCAGCACCGCAGGGAGAAAGCTTCTACTCTCCATCTTCGCCTTCTGTGCTCGTTTTCTGCCTGCACGGAGATTTTAACAAGGGAGAGCACCCCCCCCCCAAAAAAAATGACCCTCCCCCTGAAGACTGAAGGGATGCAATTCATTCCACCTCCTCTTCTAGCGAGGTGGCCTTAGATTCTGTGTACCTTGGTCCTGGCTTTGACAAAACGGGGGCAGATTTCAACCAAAGCAAAGGAGGAGGACGCAATTACCTCTAAGATGGCCGCCGACATCCCTTCTGAAATGGAGCTGTTCACCACAGCAAGGCAGTTTTTCACAGCAGCGTGGAGATCTTCCGGAGGTATTGTGGGTAGCAAATGCACTCCGTCCGCCCTACCAACAAAACATAATTTAATCTAACCACTGGTTTTAAGACACTTAATTTCAGGGCCACGTTGTCTTATGGAATGGCAGTAAGCTCATGGTTGATAATACATTGGGGGCAGGGAGAGATAATGTTGCGGGGAAATAAAAGAGGCCTTCATTTATTTAAATAAATTGTAGCTTACCTCTCATTAATGCCCATTAATGCAAACTACAAGATATGGTGATCCAGCTAATGCACAATAATTCGGCAAAAGTTTCATAATATGATATATCAGTAGGTTGTCCTTATATCTCCAGTTGTTATGGATATCAGCTCTTCGTCAGTATTGGCCAACTGGCCATGCTGGCAGGGGCTGATGGGACTTGTAGTCCATAACAACTGGAGTGCCAAAGGTTTGCCACCACGGATGTATAACAATAAAATTGTAAACCAACTTATTGGTTCTGTAATCTTTAATCTTCCACTTGCTTCAACCATATCAGTTCAGGTGGACATTCTGCCTGTACTGTGTCAATATTGGTTGGACCCAGTTGAACTTCTGCCTGTATTATATCTATATAGTAATCAAAATAAGTGGAATTTCTGCTGGTACTAATGAAAGCTGGTGATTGGAAGCAAACTGAATTGCAGCCTGCACAATGCCAATATCGGCTGGAAGCCTGTTGAATTTCTGTCTGTATTGTGCCAATATATCAATGTAAGCAAATGAATTTCTGCCTGAACTGAGATGATGATTGGTCCAACCTAGGATAGAATGGCTCAGAAAGTTCCAAATTCAGTATAACTAAACAAGGGAGCGGAAAGTTGAATAAGAGTAGATTTATAATAAAATCTACATATAAATTAGAACAGTGTTTCTCAACCTCCTAATGCCACAACCCTTTAATACAGTTCCTCATGTTGTGGTGACCCCCAACCCTAACATTTATCCATTTTACAGATGGAGAACACTGATGCAGAGAGTCTTAGGCGACCCCTGTGAAAGGGTCGTTCAACCCCCAAAGGGGTCCCGACCCCCAGGTTGAGAACCACTGAATTCGAAGAAAGAGTGTTTGGATTTATATCCTGCCTTTCTCTCCTGTAAGAAGACTCAAAGCAGCTTACAAACTCCTTTCCTTCCTCTCTCCACACCAGACCCATTGTGAGGTCAGTGGGGCTGAGAGAGCTCCAAAGAACGGTAACTAGCCCAAGGTTACCCAGCAGACTTCATGTGGAGGAACGGGGAATCAAACCCAGTTCTCCAGACCAGAATCTGCCATTCTTAACCACTACACCATGAGAAATTCCACACAGCCAATCTAAAATGAGATAAGGAGGCAAAAAAACTTTGGGGGGGGCAGAGATTCGCACAGAACACTCCCCCAAAATGCGTCAGATCTATTTGAGAAAGCCCAACCCAGGTTAAATGAAGATCGCTAAACAAGCGATCTTTCCGCTGTAACACAGGTTTTAAACACTTCCTGCTTGCTTGTGAAAACTATGGTGGCAGGAAGCGGCCATAGCCCTGGTAAAGCAGCCTGAGCTGAAACTACCCAGCATGGTCTGTTTTATTGTCCCTTTTATCTGGTAATTCGAACAAAGTATCTCAGTCCTATTTCAGTAAATGAGATAGGATTCAGCGTTCCTCCTCTCGAATAATTCCAATCTTGAAATAAGCAAGAAATTAGCCAAGTTCTTGCAAGATGCTATATAAGTGTGCCAAGATCAGACTGGGAGACAAATCATTGCTTGTTTATTCTACCTGTAATTTTGGCTTACCTTTAATTTTGTTCATAGCTGGATTATAACTATTTGGTATGGTTTTATGTGCCAATAAAGGTTTTCTGTCTGTCAGGCCGCTTCTGCACATGCAGAATAATGCACATTCAAACCACTTCCACAATTGTTTGAAGGTGGATTTTGCTGTTCCGCACAGTAAAATCCAGCTTCAAAATGGATTGAAAGTGCATTATTCTGTGTATGCGGAAGGGGACTCTGTCGGTAATGCTGGAAGAAGGAAGTGGGGCGGGTCTACAAATCGTCTGCTCATGCTTCTGGTGTAAGGAGCCAACAGATCTAGCGCAATGTGGCACTGTAGGGCAGAAGGCGCACCGCTGGGCTCTGATTTATTTCCCTTTACCCAATGGCAGGTAGGGGAAGAATCAGATCTCAGGCAGATCCTTCCCTCGAGATAGGATCCAGTCCTGATAGGTCAGTGATGGCAATTCTATACACTGGTGCCAGAGGTGGTAATCTGCATTCTTTCTGTAAGGCACACACGCGGCACAGAGTTCATCATGTGGGGGGGACAGAAAATCACCTCCCACACACACATCTAGGCTAGCCTGGGCACGATCCTTTACCTGGGAGTAAGCTCGGTTGCTGGCAATGGGGCTTGCTTCTGATTAACCCTCCTAGGGTCATGATTCACCCAATCAGGCTATAATTCTACGGTTGTTTCACTAAGCTTAATTCCCAGTAATGGCCATACCTTGGAGCCAACCATTTTTTCTAAACTAAAACCTCAATATTCAGGTTAGAACATAAGAACATAAGAACAAGCCAGCTGGATCAGACCAGAGTCCATCTAGTCCAGCTCTCTGCTACTCGCAGTGGCCCACCAGGTTAAATTGCCGTGTTGGCACTTTGTGATAAATAAGTGGGTTTTGGGTTGCAATTTGGGCACTCGGTCTCGAAAAGGTTCGCCATCACTGTGATAGGTGCTGACGGGTGCCACAGAATCTTGCACAAACAAATGCTTTGTCCCACAGAGCTCTGCACAAACACGGCCCTGCTACTTCAGTCAAAAACAGTGCACGTTCAGCGGCAAGAGCGTACGGATTGCTTCCACCAAATGAAAAGGATCGAGGAAGCTCTTGAAGGAATGGATTTCCCCTGAGCACAATTGCACAGAGATTGGGAATAAGGGCTCTCTGTGTAGCAATGCTAACTTGCTCACCCAGGGTATTAGGTCTAGAACTCCCCTTTAAAAAACATCCAACCGTAAGCCAGTTAAATTAGCAACCTACCTTCGAACTTTCTCCTTTACTTCCTCTGCGAACACAGGATCGACCTGCAATGAAAAATATCCGTTACCTTGTACCAGTGAACCACTCTCAGTATTGGGAAACAGTAATTCTCCCAAGCATTAATTCCATCCTCTCAGAAAACAACCCGAATCAAAATCTTTATTATGGTTACAGACCAGCATAAGATCAATGGCATAAGTAACAATACACAAAGGATAAAACGTATTAAAACAGTAAGCGTTCGTACTAAAAAATACAACAAGTTAAAGGAGGACAGGTATAAGAAGACACTAACATTGTTAAATTGAAGGCTATACCTATCAGGTCACTAAACCTACTGGGTGGCACAGACTACTCTGTGAAGTTTTTCGAGTGCTGTTACGTAGAACATGACTGAAGGAAGAAAAGAAGAGTTTGGATTTATATCCCCCCTTTCTCGGCTGTAAGGAGACTACAAAAGTCTTACAATCTCCTTTCCCTCAAACCCCCACAACAAACACCCTATGAGGTGGGTGGGGCTGAGAGAGCACCAAAGAACTGGGACTAGCCCAGTGATGGCGAACCTTTTCGAGGCCGAGTGCCCAAATTGCAACCCAAAACTCACTTATTTATCACAAAGTGTCAACACGGCAATTTAACCTGAATACTGAGGTTTTAGTTTAGGTGGTGTACGTTACTCGGGAGTAAGCTTGGTGGTAGTCGGTGGCTTTGCTTTGAAGCAACCATTCAACTCTTCCAATGGGTGAATCACAACCCTAGGAGGGTTTACTCAGAAGCAAGCCCTATTGCCAGCAACCGAGCTTACTCCCAGGTAAAGGATCGCGCTTTAGTTCTTCACATGAAAATCAGTGGGGTTTAACAGCGCTTAACAGGGTTACCTACACTGCTTCCCCAAAACTAGGTCTTAGGTTTAATGCTAATAATCGAGCCCAGCAGCCCAAGCCAGCCTAGATGTGCGGGGAGCACTCTGTTTGCGCGTGCTCACAGGGAGGGCTCTGAGTGCCACCTCTGGCACCCATGCCATAGGTTCGCCATCACTGCCCTATACCGCCCTTCTAGGCCCCTCCGCTCGTCGGAGGCGGACCTACTGGTGATCCCTGGCCCCAAGTATGATCCCGCTGGTCTTGCCAGGGGCTTTCAGGGGCTTTTACGGCTCTGGCCCCTACCTGGTGGAACAGGCTCCCAGGTGAGATCAGGGCCCTGCGGGACTTACAAAGTTTCCGCAGGGCCTGTAAAACGGACCTGTTCCGCCAGGCGTTTGGCCAGCCAAGATGATGTCAACCCCACCATAAGAACATCTGGCCTCCCGTGGGTACCTAAAAGGGGAAGGAGGGGCTGAAGCCATCTGTAGTTTTAGTATTTTATATATTATTTTATTGTAAATTATGTATTTGATGTTTTAAATTGTTTTAGTGCTGATGGACACCGCCCTGAACCTTCGGGGAGGGCGGTATATAAATATAAATAATAAATAAAATAAATAAATAAATGTCGCCCCCAAAGATCCCTCCAGTCTGGGGTTATCTCTTATTTCCTGCTAGGAGGAGAACAGGAAAGAAGGAACATTCCGTTCCTCCATATTCCTTTTACACCTTTAAGTGCTGGTAGCTTTCGAAGAACACTGGGAACTACTCCCTCCTGAGCAGCTGTAATGAGGCAGATGGAGACGGGACGGGATGGGGGGGAGGGACACCACCAAGCGGCCGGTGAATTTCCCCTCTGTTAGGGCTCACCAAAATCCACAAAAACGTTCAAAGGGATTCCTCTCCCACGTTTTAATTTCAATCTACCCCAACATTTCTTTCCTTTACCGGTTCCCTCCTGCGGCAAAAAAAAATATTCAGATCCCGTTAAAAACATCCCCTGGTGGACGGCAATCTGGTTAAGCAGTAATATCGAAGGCGGTTTTCCAAATTGCAGGGGGCTCTGGTGGTTAGTTACTTCTAAATACGGCCGCTCGTGGGAAGAGTGACGGAAATGCAGAACGACAACTGAATTGCCTCGAGTCGTTCCGACTCGCACGGCGCCTCGCGTGAGCGCAAACGGCGTTATACCTGCTCCCAATTTTCTCTTCCACACCAGTTCGCTTTCAAATCTTTTGGTGTATCGGAGTGGAAATAAATGAAGATTAAAATGAGGAACAGAAGAAAGGAAAAGATCTAGCTCGCATTCCTGCGCCACAAAGAGAAGGTAATAGCAGCCGCGTGTTTTAATGAAAATAGAGGGGTTGGAAGTTTTAAAAAGACAAGTTAATAAATGAGGACAAATTGCATCTGCGTGGGTGACGATGATTTGGAGGGGCAATTCAGCTATAGAGTTTGTCACAAAGTTACTGTAGTACACTTTTGCAAACTTTACCAGACAAAACATAAGTGAGGAGCCAGCGTGGCGTAGTGGTTAAGAGCAGGTGGATTCTAATCTGGAGAACCGGATTTGATTCCGTACTCCTCCACCTGAGTGGCAGAGGCTTATCTGATGAACCACATGTGTTTTTGCACTCCTACATTCCTGCTGGGTGACCTTGGGCTAGTCACAGTTCTCTCAGCCCCACCTGCCTCACAAGGTGTCTGTTGAGGCGAGAGGAAGGGAAAGGAGCTTGTAGGCCACCTTGAGTCTCCTTACAGGAGAGAAAGATGGGATATAAATTCTCTTGGGGACTCTTGAAAAAAAACAAACAGAACTTGGCCAGGAAGTTTAAGGAACCAAACGAGAGAATGGCTGTTTTCTGGGCTGTGTAGCAGCCGTGGTCAGCCCTTTTGCCCAACCTGATGAGACTGGAGTTAAGAACATAAGAACTAGCCTGCTGGATCAGACCAGAGTCCATCTAGTCCAGCACTCTGCTACTCGCAGCGGCCCACCAGGTGCCTTTGGGAGCTCACATGCAGGATGTGAAAGCAATGGCCTTCTGCTGCTGTTGCTGCTGCTGCTCCTGAGCACCTGGTCTGCTAAGGCATTTGCAATCTGAGATCAAGGCAGATCAAGATTGGTAGCCAGAGATCGACTTCTCCTCCATAAATCTGTCCAAGCCCTTTTTAAAGCTATCCAGGTTAGTAGCCATCACCACCTCCTGTGGCAGCATATTCCAAACACCAATCACACGTTGCGTGAAGAAGTGTTTCCTTTTATTAGTCCTAATTCTTAAGTTGTACCATAGCTGGAAGAACATAGACCTTCCAATGAATATTTGATAGAACCCAGTCACAAGAGGATACTAATTATCCCCTTCTTCCCAATTCTGAACAGATCCCAAATAGCAAATCAAGCATTCACTGTGACATGCCCTCAAGCCCATGCACGGATCTGTTGGCGCTTCGTGCTTTCTCTTGCCAGACAAAAAAGTCACATCGTTTGCATGCAGCGAACGTCTGTTAATTATATGCAAATGCAGACCAGCAGAAACAGCCTCAAAATAGCTCGAGTGAACTGGAACGCAGACATGGACTCCAACAACAGCCACGGGCAGCACACTGATAGAACGGTTTGATACCACATGGAAAGCCACGGCGAATCGGTACAAGGTTCCAGAAAGACTGTCTATATACCCTGTTTCCCCGAATATAAGACATCCCCAGAAAATAAGACGTAGTAGAGGTTTTGCTGAAGTGCGAAATATAAGGCATCCCCCAAAAGTAAGACATAGCAAAGTTTTTGTTTGGAAGCATGCCTGATTAACAGAACACAGAAAAATAAGACATCCCCTGAAAATAAGACATCGCGCATCTTTGGGAGCAAAAATTAATATAAGACACTGTCTTATATTCGGGGAAACACGGTATTTAGGAAAAACTGTGATCTAGACCTTCCCTGAGACTGCAAATGGAGACGCGCCTCTTGGAATAATAACAAAACACCCTCCCCGCCCTGCTCATGGAAAGCTAGCAGCTTAGCACATATCCTTGAGATGCTAGATTTATTTTGATGTATCTTGGCTTCCAACTGCCCCAACTCCAAGAGTTCAGGGATGCTAATTATTTTATCGTGTCCCTCTCTCTCACCAAGAGCCAATTTGAATCACACCCTTTTTGGAAGGTGCGTGATCCAAGGCGATAGGAAGCCACCATTCCAAAACTGGTGGAGAACTGATGCACCGCAGTGGCCGTGTGGCTGAATAAGTGGAATACCTGTGAGCATTCTACCTGTAGGGGAAAGTATCCAAACCCACACAGTCTACACACAATTTCTAATATAGCCCTCAGCTTGCAGGGGTCAAAGTGAAAAGGACTGGGGAAGGCCGAGGCAAACCACGCCATAAACCTAGTCCGCTTAGTAAACGTTGTGATGTGATGTCAACCCATGGGTCAGTAATGACCCAGTGTTCCTACAGGAGACTGCCTAAAGCCAGTGTGGTGTAGTGGTTAAGAGCTGGTGGATTCTAATCTGGAGAACCAGGTTTGATTCCACACTCCTTCACCAGTGTGGTAGAGGCTTATCTGGTGAACTAGATGTGTTTCCACACTCCTACCATCCTTCTGGGTGACCTTGGGCTAGTCACAGTTCTTTGGAACTCTCTCAGCCCCACCTACCTCACAAAGTGTCCGTTGTGCGGGGCAGGGAAGGGAAAGGAGCTTGTAAACCACCTTGAGTCCCCTTACAGGACAGAAAGGCGGGGTATAAATCCAAACCCTTCTTCTTCTTCTACCTTTACCTATAGGGCAGTGATGGCGAACCTATGGCACGGGTGCCAGAGGTGGTACTCGGAGCCCTCTCTGTGGGCACGAACACAGAGTTCATCATGTGGGGGATGGAAAATCACCCCCCCACACACACACACACATCTAGGCTGGCCTGGGCCACTGAGCACGATGTGCGCGCACCATGGTGACCAGGGAGGACTTGGCTGGCGGGCCTGGTGCCTGTGCTCCGGGTGGCTGCTGCCCGGAGAGGGGCGGCATAGAGGAGGCAGAGATGCTAGAGAGGCACAGAGCGGTGTGTGCGGGACTTGCTGGAGGCTAGAGCAGGCTGGCCCCTGCTCGAGTGGGTGGGGCGGAGGAAGAGGGAGCCAACCGTTTTTTTCTAAACTAAAACCTCAGAATTCAGGTTAAATTGCCGGGTTGGCACTTTGCAATAAATAACTGCAGTTTGGGTTGCAATTTGGGCACTCGGTCTTAAAAAGGTTCACCATCACTGCTATAGGGGCCCTTTCTGAATGTGCTGATACACAGTACCAGTAAAACAGGAATAGTGAGCATCTGTTTTAAAGATCAGAATAAAAAGAACCTGTCTTACCTATGGGCATAAGACAACTCGTTCCTGGATCAATCCAAACACCAATACTGTTTCGAACCCTGTTTTCCAGAGTAATCAACTAGATGTCCCTAGAAGGGCTACAAGCTGGGCATTCTTATTGAGCTGGGAGAAGACTCTTGGCTAAGATCTTGGACAATTGCAGCCAGATATCTGAAGCCAGGCAGGTCAACGATCCAGCTATACAAAAAGTAGCTTCACTTGGGTCAGTGAGCTTCTGAATGGTAAAATCCAGCTCCTTTTGACAAACTCTGCTCACTTAATTGGGTTTTTCGGGCTGTGTGGCCGTGGTTTGGTGGATCTTGTTCCTAACGTTTCGCCTGCATCTGTGGCTGGTATCTTCAGAGGTGTATCACAGAGAAAGCTTACTATGTCAGACTGCACAGGGAGGCTATTGAAATTCACAAACCCCAGGACAACTTCAATAAGAAAGAAGAGACGTTAAAAATTAGCAAAGCCTGGCTCCCAGTACTTAAAAAATGGACTGATAACCCCACCCCCAATACAATGCACTCAACCACACCTTTGCATAGCAAGTTCCACCCAAACACTTAATGATTGGTTCCCCACCCTGGGACAGGGACAATATACCCCACTAAACTTTCCCTTCTCACTTAGACACAGTGTGAAACAGATGCAGGCGAAACGTTAGGAACAAAATCCACCAGACCACGGCCACACAGCCCGGAAAACCCTCAGGAACCAGTCTGTTCACATAGTTTGCATCTGGATCAACCAGTGGCAGCAGGTTCCTCAGACTTATGCTTTGTACACCCGAGAAACAAGCACACGATTGGGTTTGTTTGGGGGCAGATGCTTCTCAACCTTATCTAGGAATTCGGTAGACCACAGAAGGAACAAACAACAGTGGATGGCTTTTATGATGTTGCCCTCTTGTGGCTGTTGATTTTTTAGATTTAGAAAAGGCAATGAGATGGCTGCTTTTTGAAACTCTTCCAAAAATAACTGGGATTAATTGGCACGAAATTATGCTGAGCGAGTCAGAAGAACCTAGGCGTTAAGCAACGTGTACTCGAGCGCCTGACGAGCAGACAGATACGCAGTAGAAGACAACTGCGGATTCAGTGAAAGGCTCTAAAGATGTGGTCTGGCTGAACTCCTGCATCTTGTGACCCGCCACACAGAACACAGATGATGATCCAACAGGGACAAGATCATCTGCAGACGATGACCCAACAGGGACACAATAAATCTCTTGTTTCCTCTGCCTTCGTAAGCAAACACAACATGGTGCCAGTATCTGGAAGGCCCCCCGGAAAGATTCTCCATAGGGAATAATGGAGCTGAAAAAAATATCATAAGGACAAAACAACCCAGATCTGAATACCATACCAATATTTGGCATTCCGAAAACTGGGAATATTGATATTTTTGACTCCACCATATCCAGAACTGAAAATGTCTGTCTGTCTGTCTGTCTGTCTGTCTGTCTGTCTGTCTGTCTGTCTGTCTGTCTGTCTGTCTGTCTGTCTGTCTGTATGTATGTATGTATGTATGTATGTATGTGTAGCTGGCTGTCCTATTGTAAGCTATTGCCCACATAACCAGGCCTTAAAAGTTCAAAACATAAGTACAAAGATAAACAAAGTAGAGAGTTTGAACAAGTAAGCCAAGTCACACACCTCCAGGAAAACCTCATAATATCACTGGTTAATGGGCCCTCAGAGCTTGGGTGTGGCACTCATTTAACACACCAATCAGGAGCCAGCGGGATGCAGTGAGAACCAATGTAGTGCTGTGTTTAATTTGGACTAGGACAGCCAGCTACAAATTTCCACTGTGCTATGACACACACACACGTATTATTTGCACACAGAAGATCTGTTGTTTAAGCTCCGGCAGCATTTCCAAATAATGGATCTTAAGTACTAGGTCCTCTGACCAAGACCCTGCAGAGGTGCTGCCAGTCAGAAGAAACAGCATTGACTGCGATGGACCAATGGGCAGGCACGGTATCAGAGAGGGGATACAACCTGCTGGTAGCCAAAGGGTTGCAGGAACAGTATTCCAGGTTCAATCCCTGGCATTGCCAGATAAAAGATTGGAGAAGACTTTGTCTTTTGCATGAAGAAGAAGAGTTTGGATTTCTATCCCGCCTGTCAGTCCTACAAGGAGGCTCAAGGCAGCTTACAAACTTCTTTCCTTTCCTCTCCCCACAACAGAGACCTTGTGGAATAGGTCAGGCTGAGAGAGTTCTGAGGGGCAGTAGGAGCAAGAATGTAGGAGTGCGGAAACAAATCCGACTCACCAGATAAGAGTCCACCGCTCATGAGGAGGAGTGGGGAATCAAACCCAGTTCTCTAGATTAGAATCCACCTGCTCTTAACCACTACACCACGCTGGCTCCCAGACCCTAGAGAGTTGCTGCCAGGTAGAACAGACAATACTGAGTGAATGGATCAACAGTCCAACTTGGTGTAGAGCAGCCTCATTACCGTTAGATGGGTCAATGATACCAGTTTGAAAAATCGCATGGAAAGAACTTCCTTAACAAAAAGAGAGGGATTTAGTGGGAAAAAACTCACTGTGGGTCCAATGATAATCAGATGCACCGCGGGTTCCTTTCTGTGCCAGTCTATAAAACAAGGGAAGATAGTTCTGGTCACAAGAGAAACAAACAGTATTTGTTGATCAACGAAGGCGACAGACTCACAAAGTCCAAGACTTTCGAAACAAACCCTGGTTTGGCTTATGTCGGAACTGAACCAAAGACTACCTGGTTCATGTCTCACAAAAGCAAAATAAATAAATAAATCAAAGTAAGGATACCCAAATTAATCCCCAAAGCTTTCAAAAGTTGGCCTCTTCCCGATACAACACTCAAATTTTCGATGATGATGATGATGAAAAAGAATACAAGAAGATCACTAAATACCATGATTTGAAAATTGAGATTCACTATGGCACAAACTAGCTGAGGTTAGAATCACAGAGTTGGAAGAGACCCCAAGGGTCATCAAGTCCAACCCCCTATAATGCAGGAACACACAATCACAGCACTGTCCCAATGGTAATCGGCCTCACAGTGATTGAGGACAAGAAAGTGACCATCGTCGACATAGCAATCAAAGAAAACAAACATGGCAGCAGGGTCAAAGAAAACAAACACAAGAAGGTCACTAAATATCATGATTTGAAGATAGAGATTCAGCAACGAGGGCCCAACCCCACTGAGGTCATCCCAGCGGTAATCAGCACGCTAGGGGCCATTCTAAAAACACCAGGGCTGCACTTCAAATCAACAAAATTAACATCTGTCCGATTCAGAAGGCAGCCCTTCTGGGCTCTGAACAAATACTACACTGATACATTTCAACACCCTGGGCCTCTGGGTAAAGCTCGAATTGTAATGAAAGGCAAGCAACCAGCTAAAGAACTGGCAGCTGAATATCAAACAAAATTAAATAATAAATTATCCGTTTCAGAATGGTGGTCGCTGCCCGAGCATGCCAAGAGAAGAAGAAGAGTTTGGGTTCATATCCCCCCTTTTTCTCCTGCAAGGAGACTTGCTGTCTCTCCTGCAAGGGGCTTACAATCTCCTTTCTCTCCCCCCTCCCCCGCCCAGCACAACAAACACCCTCTGAGGTGGATGGGGCTGAGAGAGCTCTGAAGAGCTGTGACTAGGCCAAGGTCACCCAGCTTGGAGTGCCCAAGCTAATCTGGTTGCCCAGATAAGCCTTCACAGCTCAAGGGGCAGAGCAGGGACTCAAACCCAGTCCTCCAGATTAGAATGCACCTGCTCTTAACCACTACACCACACTGGCTCTGGAGGTATAGTACACCCCCCCAAAAAACGTGAATAACCATTGCAAAACAAGGCTCCTCCAAACGTCTGGTCAATTTTTCTTATTGTTGTTTTCTGCGAATGCTACTTTCATGCTTGGAGCCAAAATAATTACTCTCCCAACTGAAAACACACAGGCAATATCTTGTTTTGATTATAGAGTTGCACTATTCCCAGCAGGCCAGGAAAAACACACATTATAGAAATAACAGAGCTTCTCAGATCAATGTCTGTACACGTCTGTGCGTAAGTTCTATAGGGGGGCTGGGGGAACGGTGGGGAGAAAATTATGAAGTTTTCTGCAGCAAAGGAAACAACATCTAGCAAACAGCTCTATAATCTGTTGATCCGTAATTGGATCTCCTGATTTAGCATCTTGCTTTTTTTAAAACGTGGAAAAGCTGACCTGGAGGCAGCGTTGCCAACTCTGGGTTGGGAATTCCTGGAGATTTGGGAGTGGCGCCAGGGTAGGGTGGAGTTTGGATAGGAGAGGGACATCAGCAGCGGACAACCCTAAAGTATCTATCCACTGAAGCTGCCGTTTCCCCGGGAGAATCTAATACATGCCGTCTGGAGAGCAATTGTAATCCTGGGTGATCTCTGTGTCCCACCTGGAGATTGGCAACCCTTTGTGCAGGGGATAAGAAGGTTTGGTTTAGAGAAGAGTTTGGATTTATATCCCCCCTTTCTCTCCTGCAGGAGACTCAAAGGGGCTTACAATTTCCTTGCCCTTCCCCCCTCACAACAAACACCCTGTGAGGTAGGTGGGGTTGAGAGAGCTCCGAGAAGCTGTGACTAGCCCAAGGTCACCCAGCTGGCGTGTGTGGGAGTGTACAGGCTAATCTGAATTCCCCAGATAAGACTCCACAGCTCAGGCAGCAGAGCTGGGAATCAAACCCGGTTCCTCCAGATTAGATACACGAGCTCTTAACCTCCTACGCCACTGCTGCTCCTTAGACCAGTGATTGTCAACGTTCCTAATGCTGCGACCCTTTAATGCAGCCCCTCATGTTGTGGTGACCCCCAAACCTAACATTTATCCATTTTAGATGGAGAACACTGATGCAGAGAGTCTTAGGCAACTCCTGTGAAAGGGTCGTTCGACCCCCAAAGGGGTCCCCACCCCCAGGTTGAGAACCACTGGTTTAGACTGGGGCTGTGTCTGGAAGAATGGATAAAAAAAATTCCTTATAGAAGAAAAAGGAGGAGGAGGAGGAGTTTGGATTTATACCCCACCTTTCTCTCCTGTAAGGAGACTCAGGGTGGCTTACAAGCTCCTTGCCCTTCCTCTCCCCACAACAGACACCTGGCAAGGTAGGTGGGGCTGAGAGAGTTCTGAGAGAACTGTGACTAGCCCAAGGTCACCCAGCAGGAATGTAGGAGTGCGGAAACACATCTGGTTCACCAGATAAGCCTCTGCCACTCAGGTGGAGGAGTGGGGAATCAAACCCAGTTCTCCAGATTAGAACCCTCCACCTGCTCTTAACCACTACACCACGCTGGCAAAATCTTTTGAACTTCTAGTAACTTCCATGGGTTGGGGTGGGGGGAGGGGGAGAGCAGTGGAGGCCAACGCCAGCAAGTGTCCTTTTCCCCTATCAGGGCCAACCTCAGTCTTAGCTGCAGTCTTATTTCTCAATCCCATTTTTTAACCCACCCCTTCACCAAACAGCTCAGGCCAGTGTTCACCGTTTCCCCCTCCTCCATTTCATCTTCCCAACAACTCTGTAAAGCAGGAAGTTGGAAGTGCGTCTCTGACTGGGCCAAGTCACACATCTTCTTTCAAGCATCCTACCTCAAAGGGTTGTTGGTAGGATGGTTCCCTAGCCAAGGATTTGAAGCCTGGTCTCTCATGTCCTGAACTACACCTAACTTTGGCACGGCTGAACTACACCTACGCAGCTAACAGACAGATGCCTAATTTACCGTGATGCAAAGTCGAAAGCTGATAGGGGGGGGGGGGGGGGGATACGATAGAGAAATAAAACAGGGTACCTACCTGAAAAAGCATCCACTAAATACAGCGGATCTTTGACTCTTCTCAGGCTGCAGATCAAAAGGAAGAGGTAAACGTTGTTGCTGTCCTGGGGGATCCCTGCAAAAAAGCAAACATACCTTAACGTTATTACCAAGGTAAAAAACACACGGAACAATAATTTAAATAAGGAAAGGCTGCAAGCCCTCCGTTTATCCTGGACATCTCTGTTCAACACAGGGGGCTTTCTCATTATGTTAAGAGTATAATCTAAAGGGGGGCTACAGCCAATAGCAGCAGCCCCTTGGGTGCCCCTGGGTGCCGCCATTTTGAATTTCTCATGGACGTCCCCTGATGTGCTGCTGGCAGGCGTAGCTATGTCATGTCAGACAGACTGAGGTCAAGGCGGGTAGTAGACAAAGGTGTGGTAGACAAGGGTGTGGTCAGTCAAGGCAGGTAGAAAGCAAATGCACAGTCAGCCAGTCCAGAGTCAAGCAAGTCCAGGAGTTCAAATAGGCAGGCAGGCAGGCAGGAGAGGCACAAGGCAGATACCATCGAATTCCCAACAGATGAGGCTATGGCCCCTTTCACACATGCAGAATAGCATACTTTCAGTCCACTTTCAATGCACTTTGCAGCTGGATTTGACTGTGCAAAACCCACTTGCAAACAATTGTGGAAGTGGGTTATTCTGCATGTGCGGAAGGGGCACATGTCACTGTGGACAAAGGGTATCAGACACCCTAACCCGTATTCTTTTGGACTGAACTTAACATAGATCTGCGCTTGCTATCATCAAGGAAATCCATCATCCTGCTCATATAGTTCGGTTTTTGCTCAATAATTGTAACCCTGAAATCATGATCTCAGCTGCCTCTTTCTCGGAGCTTATTCTCAAAGGACAAGAACGGCACTGATTGCTTTTATCAACACAGGTCGTTCTTTTCAGGGCTTTTAAGTCATTTTATATTGCATTTTGTTTACTGTATTTGTTTGTGCCAAGAAAGGTATGAAATGAATGGGGAAAAAAGGACCGGGCCATCAGTGATGTGAAAGGCCTCCAAGATCTTGAAGAGCTGGGGTCACGATGAGGAGCCAAAACCGGCCGTGCTGGACCGAGAGTCCAATTCACTCTAAAGACAACTGCATGTGTTCATGTACCTCCTTTCCTCAAGAGGTTCGTCCACCATAGCTGAAATGGCCACCTGTACAAAAATCCAGCAGCCACCTTCTTGCCAGAAACAGTACCTTTATCCTGAAGAACAGAGCTGTTGGGACACCCAAAGATCCAGAAAGCCCAGAGAGCCAGCATGGCGTTGTGGTTAAGAACAGGTGCACTCTAATCTGGAGAACTGGGTTTGATTCCCCACTCTGCCACTTGAGCTGTGGAAGCTTATCTGGTGAACCATATTAGCTTGTGGACTCCCAACACATGCCAGGTGATGTTGGGATAGTCACAGTTCTTTGGAGCTCTCTCAGCCCCACCCACCTCACAGGGTGTTTGTTGTTGGAGGGTAGGAAAGGGAAAGGAGATTGTCAGCCCCTTTGAGTCTCCTTACAGGAGAGAAAGGTGGGATATAAATCCAAACTCCTCCTCCTCCATCTTCAAATCAGATATTATATAATTCAATTCAAGGTGTTGTCAAAAGTTTTCATGGACCAATATTATATAATTCAATGCAAGGTGTTGTCAAAAGTTTTCATGGACCAATTACCCACCAGTGCTCCGAACATGGTAGGACAGGAAGCAGGACACACTTCCTGTTTGCAACACATTGAGAGAGGTGGTGCGTCAGGGCAAGATTTCTTGTCCTGACGTGCAGTGCTTCTCACGTTCCACGGGAAAGCGAGAGCAATTCTGGCATGACTTTTCATGCCAGAGGAGAGCGAGGCCGGGGGCTGGCAGTTGGCAATCGGCCACTGTTGGAATTGGTTATTGTGATTTTTCCAGGCTGTGTGGCCAAGTCTGGTAGTTTTGGTGCCTAAGAGGCACGTCATGGTATAGATGCAGGTGGAATGTTAGGAGCAAAAAACTGTTGTGGGTTTTCCAGGCCACCCAGCCTGGAAACACCGCAACAGCCCGTCAGCTCACGCTTGACATTTCGAACACTGACACAGCATCAAGAACATCTCTTGAAGATCTATCCCTCCTTTGCCACTTTCTTGAAAGCACCTTTTACTTTAAAAATTCATCTCTTCAAAGCCACCGTCAAGTCAAAGCCAACGCTGCGTGAGTAACCACAACACAAATCAAAAAAGCTCTCAGTGCCAGCGGAGAAAAGAGAAGGGGAAGCCGTATGTCAAGGAACCTGTCATGTACAAGGCTTTGCGTGGTCCGTGTGCAACTGCCCCCTGCAATTCTACATCCAGACAAACCAGACTGCACACCAAGGTAAGATGAATTCTGTCACAGGCCGTTAATGGGCGCACTGCCTGCCCTGTAGCCCTTTGCTTCGAAGTGGGGTTCCCCACAGGTTTTTTGTTTGCACAGGGATTCTGCTCCTGTG
Source organism: Sphaerodactylus townsendi (assembly GCF_021028975.2). Taxonomy (NCBI): domain Eukaryota; kingdom Metazoa; phylum Chordata; class Lepidosauria; order Squamata; family Sphaerodactylidae; genus Sphaerodactylus; species Sphaerodactylus townsendi. The sequence continues at coordinate 50,882,008 of NC_059437.1, forward strand.
AAGAGCCAGTTGGTCATTTTGCCCGGTCCTTCCCAACCTCTTGCTGTTTCCGTGCAACCTCCATTTGGGGACCTTACCTGTGGACCTTTTTTAAAAAAACTGCCATCTTTAGTCTACAACAACAACCTTTATTTGGCATTTAAAAATAGGTTCTAGAGCGTTGCCAGACATTTTTGAAATACAAATCAAGAGTACATTCAAAGCGCAGACAGGAAGACTGTATATAGCAGTATACATTACTTAGAAAGTTCTGTCACTTGTAAAAGAAATTTTGCTCCTTTTTCCAAGAACATGACATCTGTGTTGTTTAACAGAAGCTCCACAACAGAACAGTCAGAGTCACTTTCAGATTTGTCTAGGGCCGTGGTGGCGAACCTTTGGCACTCCAGATGTTATGGACTACAATTCCCATCAGCCCCTGCCAACATGCCCAATTGTAGGGGCTGATGGGAATTGTAGTCCATAACATCTGGAGTGCCAAAGGTTTGCCATCACTGGTCTAGGGCCAGCCTGGGAGGGAAATTCCTGATGCCCACATATCTCGGACAGTCAAGAATAATGTGAGCAAGAGTCTCCACTTGATTTTTACAGTGTGGACAAACCCGATCCTGGAGAGGGAGGGATCAGTAACGACCCTTTGTAATGGCCGATGGGAAGGTATTGGATCTGGCCCTTGTGATAATCCATCTCTGTTGGGGTTCAGTTAATAATTCAAGATATTTGGCTATGTGCCCCAACATCTTCAGTCAAGCATTAGTTTGCTAGACCATGTCACTACACCAGCGTGATGCAGTGGTTAAGAGCAGAGGGACTCTAATCTGGAGGACCAGGTTTGATTCCCCACTCCTCCACATGAGCGGCAGACTCTTATCTGGTGAACAGGATTTGTTTCCTCACTCCTACATTTCCGCTGTGCTCAGAGGCAACACCACCATTTAACACCAGGTAAATGTTTCTGCAAAGCCGTTCTGCAACTGGAATGGGGACACCACAGAGAAGACCCTGAATCCTGCCCGCCGAATTTCCAAAGACTTGAAAGGATAGTCTGAGGCCCTTTCTGCACAGGAAATGTAAGGTTGCAAGCGGGATAAATTAACCAGTCATTGCCCCTGGTCGTTCGCGTGGCTGGGCGTCCCGTGGTCAGCAAGCGCATTGGCCAGGGCGCACGCCTTCGCATGGAGGATTTTTTTTCCACTCACCTCCCTCCGCTGCGTAGCTACGAAGCCTGGCAGGGCTGGACCTCCACAGCCATGCTGCTGTCCCCGTCCCCTCCATAGCAAGAGAGGCAGGGACTGGGGAAAAAAGGGGAAACCGTTCACTCTGCCGCGGCTACATTAAAACAAAAGAATCGCAGATAGTGCGATTCTTGAAAAACCCGGGCTGGGGGGAGGATCGTGGAGTGGACTTGCGTTAGGAGCAGTATCCATGCAAAGTCGCCCCCCCCCCCCACACACACACACGGGTTTTATACCATGGTTAGCTCGTGTTTATTGGCCTGTGTGGAAGGGACTTCAGTATGGAGGCAGAATCATACAAGAAGATGAAAAGGCCCTTCAGGGGGAAAAATCAGCCAGATTTAAGAACATAAGAACAAGCCTGCTGGATCAGACCAGAGTCCATCTAGTCCAGCTCTCTGCTACTCACAGTGGCCTACCAGGTGCCTTTGGGAGCTCACGTGCAGGAGGTTAAAGCAATGGCCTGCTGCTGCTGCTGCTGCTCCTGAGCACCTGGTCTGCTAAGGCATTTGCAATCTCAGATCAAGGAGGATCAAGATTGGTAGCCATAGATTGACTTCTCCATAAATCTGTCCAAGCCCTTTTTAAAGCTATCCAGGTTAGTGGCCATCACCACCTCCTGTGGCAGCATATTCCAAACGCCAATCACATGTTGCGTGAAGAAGTGTTTCCTTTTATTAGTCCTAATTCTTCCCCCCAGCATTTTCAATGAATGCCCCCTGGTTCTTTGAGGTGTCTTAAGAGTTTTGCAGGACTCCCTTACACCCCTTCAAGCATACCACAGAAGGCTGATTCTATTTTTACACAAAGGTCCATTTTTTCTTTAGAATTCTGTATTCGGCCTGCAAACAGCACGTTCTAATTTTTTTTCTGCGTTCCCACTGAATCAGCTGTGTGTACAGCTCTGAATAGCAGCCGCCAATTTGCCCACCTTGACTATCAATAAGCAAAGTTCAAATATTCTACTCTGTAAACTAGTCAAGCATTGTCAGCCCATAATGATTTGGGGTATTTTGCTAATTTACCATCACAGAATGCAACAAGGGTGGTGTGTTGCATATTATCAGGGACATAATCAAAAGGTCTGGTGACCCCCAAAGTATTCATTGAGAGAAGAGTCTCCCAGCTGTATCTCTGTATGAGTTGCTGCACTGGGAATGCCTTATTCCAAAAAGGCTCCTCTGGGAGCAGAGAAGATACCGCATCAGGAGTCATGAAAGAGTCCAAGTGTGGCTAATTCAGAGAGGCAGTCCTCACAGGAAATGATCCACTTTGTGTCTTTGATAAACATGTGCCCAGGGCAGCAATTCACAGACTCACACAGAGACCCAGCAGCAGGGCTCCTCTCTCAAAGCAGGCAATGGTTATCCACCCAAGCTAAGAATAGTTGAACCCAAACAGTGCAGGTACTTAAAACAAGACATTCCAATTAAAAACGGGAAGCAAACTCGACTTCGGAGCATGACAAACTGCACAATAATGCAAAAGACAAGAATTCTATTTACAAGATTTAAAAGTTTGTGTGGGTGTGTTTTTTTAAAAAAAGCCTTTTCCACAAACAGCAGTCTCATCTCTTAATGCTTCAGAACAGATTAAAATTGTAGTTAGATTGAATACCGTTATTCTCTTCTCACAAAAGGAACGCCGTGTCAGGTTCTTAACTTTTTAATAAGAGGTACCAGATTTGTTGCCCTTTTAGAAACAAATGAATCTATCCATTTTTATACTCTCCTTCCTCCAAATATCACCAGCCCCCCCGCCTTCATTTTGTCCTTATATGACCTAACAATAACCCCACTGTACGAATTAATACACCAGGCTACAGAAAACTGTTGTTGGGTTAACAGCACCAGCTGAGGGGGCCAACCCCTTCTGCCTTTGCTCCCCATTTGAAGAAGAAGAAGAAGAAGAAGAGGAAAAAGAAGAAGAAGAAGGAGGAGGAGGAGGAGGAGGAGGAGGAGGGGGAGGAGTTTGGATTTATATCCCCCCCTTTCTCTCCTGCAGGAGACTCAAAGGGGGTTACAATCTCCTTGCCCTTCCCCCCTCACAACAAACACCCTGTGGGGTGGGTGGGGCTGAGAGAGCTCTGAGAAGCTGTGACTAGCCCAAAGTCACCCAGCTGGCGTGTGTGGGAGTGCACAGGCTAATCAGAATTCCCCAGATAAGCCTCCACAGCTCAGGCGGCAGAGCGGGGAATCAAACCCGGTTCCTCCAGATTAGATACACGAGCTCTTAACCTCCTACGCCACTGCTGTTCCACAATTTAACATCGATAACAATTTGGCCCCACAATTTAACATAGATAACAAAAAACCTAGACAAGCTATTCAATGAAATAAAGGCTTATTTACAGATCCCCCCCCCTTCACACACACACAGAAAGGCTCCCCTAACACTACTCCTGATAGGGAGAAGCACACCATGGGGGCAGGAGAATATGGCTTCCTACAGCAAGGGCTGCTGAGAAACATAGTCCTTGCCCCTTCTGCAGGAACTGGAATCTGGGTCCCTCTAGAATGGCCAAGGACTACAATTCCCAGCAGCCCTCGCTTTTTCTGGTTCGTTGTCGAGAACACACTGCTCAATTATATAGTAAGACTTAGTAAGGAAGAGTCTATCCAGTAATCGGAACATTTTTATCCTTCCCTTTCTCCAAGGAGCTCAAGGAAGCTCATGGGGTAGTTCTCCTTTCCCAATTTTATTTCCACAACAACCCAGTGAGGTAGGTGAGGCTGAGAGTGTGTGACTGACACTCCCATGTCAGAGTGGAGATTCAAACCCAGATTGTAGTCCAACACTCTAACAAGAAGAAGAAGGAGGAGGAGGAGGAGGAGGAGGAGGAGGAGGAGGAGGAGGAGGAAAAGGAGAAGGAGAAGGAGAAGAAGGAGAAGGAGAAGAAGAAGAAGAAGAAGAAGGAGAAGGAGAAGGAGAAGGAGAAGAAGGAGGAGGAGGAGGAGGAGGAGGAGGAGGAGGAGGAGAAGAAGAAGAAGAAGAAGAAGAAGAAGAAGAAGAAGAAGAAGAAGAAGAAAGAGGAGGAGGAGGAGCTGGATTTATATCTCTCCTTTCTTTCCTGTAAGGAGACCCAAAGGGGCTTACAAACTCCTTCCCTCCCACCCCCCACCCCCACCACAACAGACAGCCTGTGAGGTAGGTGGGGCTGAAAGAGCTCAGAAGAGCTGTGACTAGCCCAAGGTCACCCAGCTGGCGTGTGTTGGAGTGCACAAGCTTCCACAGCTCAGGCAGCAGAGCGGGGAATCAAACCCGGTTCCTCCAGATTAGAGTACACCTGTTCTTAATCACTATGCCACTGTTGCTCCCTAGACCACGTTGACTCCCCACCCTCCTTCCAGCTCTCTGTGGGCCTTCTAAAACCTTCCCATCTCTTTGTTTTCATTTTTTTTTCCTTCTTAATATCTTTATCACCTCTTTCAGAACCGGCATCAAACACTGGAAAATCAATCAATTGAAGTCGTCCCTAGAGTTTCCGAGACTTATTTTCCTGAAATGCCACTGAGAATTGGTAGCTGGCGACATGTTGTAGGGGATATTGCTTTTAAATATTAAAAAGAAACACACCAGGGATTTCAGTGCATTCATTTTCCTGAGGTTCTCGAACCACACGGTTTGGCTGCAATATGAAGGGTCTTCATCACCCCGCAAGAGCCAGTCAACAGAGAAGGAGACGGAGGTATTGATAAAAGGCTTCCTCTACCACCCATGGCAGAACGGACACTATGCTTTTTTCTATTCCACCTTCCAAGGGCCTCAGGAGGTATAAAGCTTTTCTTTCTCCATTAACCTCAAAACAACCCTGAAAAAGGAGTTTGGATTTATAGCACATTTTTTTTTCAACAATAAGGATTCCCAAAGCAGCTTACAATCTCCTTCCAGCGTAGTTCAGCAGTTAAGAGCAGGCGAACTCACATTTCCACACCTATTCACCATTCGAAGTGTTGCACAGAATTATTTGATTGCAATCGACACAACATTCCGTAAACAGTCTGGGGACTTCATGGCTATGGGACCCCCTCTCTCAATACCTCCCCCAAAGAGCATTATGCGCAGCAAATTACAACTTGCTGGTGGTCCCTGACTTGAAAGGTATCTGCTGGCCTCAACCATGCCCAGGGCCTTTTCGGCTCTGGCCCCGGCCTGGTGGAATGGTCTATCAAGCATAATCCAGGGGTTTTGAGGGCAATTGTAGGGCCTACAAAACAGAGTCGTTCCTTCATGCCTCCCTTTCCCTTGCCTGTGTAAATGGTAATTTTATAGGTGGTACAGTCTTGATTGGTTTGTCTATCCATCTAAGGTGATTATGATGCTGCGACTACATTTTTATTGATTTTACTGCTATATTTCAATGTCGGAAGCTACCTTGAATCCTTAAGGGGAAGGGTGATCTTAAATGGAATAATTAATAATAATAATAATAATAATAATAATAATAAGAAGAAGAAGAAGAAGAAGAAGAAGAACAACAACAACAACAACAAGAGGAGGAGGAGGAGGAGGAGGAGGAGGAGTCTGGATTTATACCCCACTTTTCTCTCCTGTCAGAAGACTCAAGGTGGCTTACAAGCTCCTCTCCCCACAACAGACACCTTGTGAGGTAGGTGAGACAGAGAGAGTTCTGAGAGAACTGTGACTAGCCCAAGGTCACCCAGTAGGAATGTAGGAGTGCGGAAACACATCTGGTTCACCAGATAAGCCTCTGCCATTCAGGTGGAGGAGTGGGGAATCAAACCCAGTTCTCCAGATTAGAACCCACCTGCTCTTAATCACTACACCAAAATGTTTAAATAATATTTAAATCAATAGGAAAGTAGATCAGTGCAAATTTATCCATCTTGCTGAAGGGAGGGTGAAGCTAAGAAGGGTGAGCTTGCCTCAAGTGAGGTCACGGCAAGGAGTTTGGGATACGGTTGTGATTTGAGCTAGGGGCCCATATACTGCCTCGCAATACATGGAAGTTACTTCAGATATTAAGACTAATCGCTGGAGCAATCCTCCATGAATTCGTCTAATCCCCCTCCTAAATCTTCCTAAGCGAATGGCCACTGCCACATTTCATGGTAAAGAATTCAGTTAATTAAGCAGGGATGAAGAAGTAATTCCCCTTTGTCCGTCATAAACCCAATCAGCTTCGTTGGCTGAGCTCCTGTTCAAGTTTCATGAATGCTCACAGTATCCATCTATACAATATCATTTTGGAACGGCTCACGTAGCAAATCCTGATGCCTGAGAACTCATCTGTGGGGCAGAAAAACAGGACCACGCACAGCCTCAACAGAGGGGTTCTGCAGAACCAGAGAACCAGCCAAGCAGAACGAGTTCAGTACGTAAATTTGATGAAAGAACATGAGCCAGCAGTGTGATGCAGCAGCCAAGAAAGCCAATGCGATTTTGGGCCGTATGATTATCAATAAGAGTATTGTGTCAAGATCGAAGGATGTAATTGTACCTCTCTATTCTGCGTTGGATAGACCTCACCTGGAGTATTGTGCACAGTTCTGGGCACTGCAATTCAAGAAGAATATTGTGTAATTTTGAATCATTTGATGGTCCTTTCCACACAGATACTTTAAAACGTTTTGAGGCAGGAAATAAAACATTTCCTCCGAGGAGTTCTGCATAGTTTTTAACCTCAAAACTTCTTATTTCCAGCGTGAAAATGTTTTAAATGCATCCTCAGAACAGCGACTCTTTTGGTGAAACGTTTTCAAAACATATTGACTCACTGTTCGATCTTTTAAAGATGTTTCCCACACCTCTCTGAAGTTGCCGGACTTTCCTCCTTGGCCATTTTGTGAGCTTGCTCTGTTTTGACTTGCCTGTTTAATTTAGGCTATTCTGGGTTGTTGTTTTTTAATTCGGGGGGGAGTAAAATCTAAAGAAATATACACCATTTCTCTTTTATGGTTAAAATAAAAGAAAAATAACAGGTTTATTCTCTTGTACGAAGGCAGGGCCCCTAACCTCAGCAATTTGAAAGGGATAACTGTACTTTCTCCTTCCAAACACTTCCATGCACCCATCTTTTCCCAAGAATACCTCATCTGTAGGTCAAATCCAGGCCCGCCTGCCCTTGCCTAACAGTGCTAATCGAAAATTTAAGTCCAATAGCACCTTAACGACACAAGTTTTCCAGGGTATACACTTCTGAGAGTCAAAGCCCCAGTTGTCAGAAATAATCAGAGGTCTTCCAGAAACATTCGGCATTAATCTACATTCTTCCGCTTTGCTCTCAGAGACAAGTACGAGTCGCGATCCAAATTTGCAGGAGGAAAACCAATTGAGAGCAGGTCAGCCGAGGGCCCATCACAGAAGCATGCCGTTGAAATTTTAATTACATGCATGCCACCGGCATTTCATCCGGATGAAGACGTCTCTTCCCTCCTGGCACATTCAATTCCTCTGGAGTGGCACTTGGTCGGCAGCAGCGCAAACCCCTCTCCGCACGCACATCACCAACAGGGTGATAATATACCTGCAGATTTTGACCCGGGAGTCAGGTGTGCTTTATGCAGAACCAATTCCAGCTTTTGAGGGGCCTTGGGCAGCGGGTGCTCAGGATCCACTTTTTCTGCCCACCACAGAGACTCCTACTCACACTTTCCCTGGACAGCCAGTGTGGTGTAGTGGTTAAGAGAGGCAGACTGTAATCTGATGAATCAGATTTGGTTCCCCACTCCTCCACGTGAGCGGCAGACTCTTATCTGGAGAACTGGATTTGTTTCCCCGCTCCTCCACAAAAGGAGACTCAAGGTGGCTTGCAAATTCCTTTCCCTTCCTCTTCCCACAACAGGCACATTGTGAGGTTGGTGGGGCGGAGAGAGTTCTGAGAGAACTGTGACTGGCCCAAGGTCACCCGGCAGGAATGAAGGAGTGCGCAAACATCTGGTTCACCAGACAAGCCTCTGCCACTCAGGTGGAGGAGTGGGGAATCAAACCCGGTTCTCCAGATTAGAATCCACCTACTCTTAACCACTGCACCACATTGGCTGAAGAAACAACAAATCAGTCACTTTCCTTCTGAAGCAATGCCTAAGCTCAATTCTGATTTTGCAACCCCGGATCGCGCCAAATTTCAGGGCCCTTTATGTTGCAAAAGCAGATTTGGTGAGGATAAAATGGGACGTTGGTTGCCACTTTGGATCTTCCCACTGGGAATATAAGTGAGCTATGAATGAAAGAAATAAACAGAATATTAGACTCTTAGGCTCATTCCGCACATGCAGAATAATGCACTTTCAAACTGCTTTCAACACTCTTTGAAGCTGTGCGGAATGGCAAAATCCACTTGCAAACAGTTGTGAAAGTGGTTTGAAAATGCATTATTTTGCATGTGCGAAAGGGGCCTCTGTTTCTCCTCACCTTCTCCACATCAGATTGGGTATTTTCCTGGCCACAGCATCACATAACAGCTTGAACAGCAGTGGCGTAGGAGGTTAAGAGCTCGTATATCTAATCTGGAGGAACCGGGTTTGATTTCCAGCTCTGCCGCCTGAGCTGTGGAGGCTTATCTGGGGAATTCAGATTAGCCTGTACACTCCCACACATGCCAGCTGGGTGACCTTGGGCTAGTCACAGCTTCTCGGAGCTCTCTCAGCCCCACCTACCTCACAGGGTGTTTGTTATGAGGGGGGAAAGGCAAGGAGATTGTAAGCCCCTTTGAGTCTCCTGCAGGAGAGAAAGGGGGATATAAATCCAAACTCTTCTTCTTCTTCTTCTTCTGAGCGCTCCCGCAAGCCATGGGGAACCAGAGAACCTGACGCAGGGCTGCTGTTTTCAACAACAGGCCTGCGTCCTCCGTCACAGACAACTAGGATCCCAGTGTGATTTATTCTTTTGAATTAAGACGTGCACTATTTCAGCAGCTTATCCGGTTCCCACTGAAAAGCAGGATTTGGTTTTCCCTGGGCATAATCCTCCCATGGGGCTTTGAAAATACAATCAGAACGGCGCATCGAGAATAATTCCTTAAGACCTGCCGATAGAACACTCTTTTTTTTTATTTCTCAAACGATAAGCGCAAAGGGGAAAAAACACACACAAGCAGCATCTCTTTAGAAGGGCTTTGCGAAAAAGCGTTCCCTTAATGCAAACCCGGCATGCGTGCCAAAGAATAAAAAGCCCGACTGTTTGAGAAATCGCTGATAAACTCTTACAAAACACCCCTCGCAGACAGTTAATCTTGCTGCAGGCCTATGGGCCTCTACGCAATTTAGGAATATCAAAGAGAAACTTGCTGGAAGTAAGGAGGCTACGGAGAGAGACTCTCTTATCTTCAGCGATTTGTATTATTTTCCCTCCCTGTTCCTTTACATAAAGGAAAACACAGACTTCCTGTCCTATCTAAAGAGTTACACAGTGGCTTGCTTTAAGGCATTCTCTGATAAGGGAACAGCCAGGACGTCTAAAAATCTGAGACCGGCTTTGGGCATTGCACACAAGTTGTAGTAGCGGCCTCCTTACTGTCACGGCGGCACTGGTGGCCGCCGAAAGTGGCAGTCTTCTGTCACGATAGCCTTTCGTAAAGAACATACTACCAAGAACACAGGGCTGCCGCTAAAAACGGCAGCAGAGTGTCAAAAGACATGTTTCATAATCCCTAGATCAGTGGTTCTCAACCTGGGGGTCAGGAACCCTTTGGGGGTCGAACGACCCTTTCACAGAGGTCGCCTAAGACTCTCTGCATCAGTGTTCTCCATCTGTAAAATGGATAAATGTTAGGATTGGGGGTCACCACAACATGAGGAACTGTATTAAAGGGTCGCGGCATTAGGAAGGTTGAGAACCACTGCCCTAGATGAATACACCCGCATCCTGCGGTCATTACAATGTGCATTTCCAAGTAGCAACATCAGTTGGCTTTAGAAGGGACAAAGAAGTGACATTTTTGGCAGGCATTCTGCACGTTGGCAGGGGCACTGGCTTGGCAAGCAGAAAACCCCAGGTTCGATCCTTGGCATCTCCATCAAAGAGGAGAAGGTGATAGGTAAATGTGAAAGGCCTTCAGATCCTCTGAAGATGCCAGCCACAGATGCAGGCGAAACATCAGGAGAAAATGCTACTGGAACACGGCCATACAGCCCAGAAACCCCACAACACCCTAGCGATTCCGGCCATGAAAGCCTTTGACAAAATATAAACAGTTTAGTACTGTGTGGTTTCCAGGCTGTATGGCCGTGTTCTAGCAGCATTCTCTCCTGGCGTTTCGCCTGCATCTGTGGCTGGCATCTTCAGAGGATCCTCTAAAGATGCCAGCCACAGATGCAGGCGAAATGCCAGGAGAGAATGCTGCTAGAACACGGCCATACAGCCTGGAAACCACGCGGCACCCAAGTGATTCCGGCCGTGAAAGCCTTCAACAATACATATAAACAGTTTACTCCACATGAAGAAAAGGAAAAGTTTGGATTTATACCCCGCCTTCCTCTCCTGCAAAGACAATCAAGGTGGCCTACAAGCTCCTTTCCCTTCCTCTCCCCGCAACAGACACCTCGTGAGGTAGGCGGGGCTGAAAGAGTTCTGAGAGAACTGTGACTAGACCAGGGGTAGGGAACCTGCGGCTCGAGAGCCGCATGCGGCTCTTCTGCCCTTGCACTGTGGCTCCACGAGCCAAGCCGCCAGCCCCATCCTTGCCCGCCCTGTGGCAGCAGGGTGGGTGCACCAACTGCCCACGGTCGAAACGGGTCGCCGTGGGCCCCTCTCGCCCGCCCGGGTTGGGCTGGGGCGGAGGCGCTCCTGGCGGCCGGTGAGGCTGAGCCGCCAGCTTCATCACCTTGCCTGCCCTGCAGGCAGAGCGAGCACATCCATGTGCTTCAGAATGGTGGGTAAAAGGTTAAAAAAAAACCCCTATATATAGTGTTATCTTTGTTTTAAATGTCAAAAGGTATTTCGCGGCTCCAAGTGTTTTCTTTTCCGTGGAAGCGGGTCAAATGGCTCTTTGAAGGTGTTAAAGGTTCCCTACCATGGACGTTAGGGGAAACCAAGGTTCGAGAGCCTATGCGGCTCTTCTCTGCTCTTGCACTGTGGCTCCACGCAGCCAAGCCGGCCAGCTCCATCCTTGCCCGCCCCCAGGCAAGGGTGGGTGGGTGCAACTAACTGCCCACGGTCGGGCTGGCCTCAGCCGCGGGTTTCTTCCCGCCTGCTGGAGCGGGCAGGCGCCCTGAAGCGGCCGGGTGAGGCTGAGCCGCCAGTTTATCTCCGCTCGCCCTGTGGCAGCAGGGCGGGCACATCCATGCTTCTCAGAATGAGCGGAGTGTATAAGTTAAAAAAACCCCCATATAGTTATATCTTTATTTTAAATGTCAAAAATTATTTGCGGCTCCAAGTGTTTTCTTTTCCCGTGGAAAACGGGTCCAAATGGCTCTTTGAGTGTTAAAGGTTCCCTACCCATGGACTAGACCAAGGTCACCCAGCAAAAAATAAAAAGACCGATTTGCACTCAATTAGGTTAGCTCGCGGCAACGCAGCAAACGCCACCTGCGGCACTGCTCACGGCTGTTTTCTTTTTAGGCTGTTCTTTTTGGCAGCGCCGCGGAGGGTTTGAGAGCGCTCTGCCGGGCCTCAAACATATAGGCCTCCGTGTTGTCCTGTCTTCTTCAGAAGGCCGGCCCGCGTGAGAACCGGATGGCAGGGGTGATCCCACCTCTCTGATCCCGCTTCCTGTCCGCTTTGAACCGCCCGAGCCTTTCATTCTCCTTGAAACACGCTCCCTTTCATCCGGCTTCTAAACATTTCAAAGTGTTACGCTGATCACCGACAAAAGCGAAGCCCGGGCTCCTCACTGCGATCTCAGCCTCTGCTCGGGACAGCCGTTTTATGTTCCCGTGTGTTTGGATCTCGGAAGGCTTTTTTCGAGCGCTGAAACGGGCCTTTGAACACTTTTGGTAAGGCTCTTTTTTCCCCCTTTAAACTTAAGCTCTCTATACATGGGGAGAAAAGAAGTCAAACTTTGGCACGTTGCTTCAGCCCTTTCTGATCCCTTGACAGGACAGAGGAAAGGGTTTATCAGAAAGAATCGTCGTCTTTTTTAAGGACGAAAGGAGACACGACAAAGTGTGATTCGGGAATCAATTTCTAGCTTCTTTTTAACTTTTAAATGTGGGCCCCGGTTTGGATCAGGAGTGTGAGACAAGGCTGACTTTAATGCAACCCGTTGCGTCGTTTTCCCAGTCAGCATTCCATCCCCCCAGACTGTTAGATGTTCTTGGATAGGATTCACGTCCAGTAACAGTTTAGAAACAAACAACGTTTTGGGAGGATAAACTATTGAGAATCCAAGCTCCCTTCTTCGGATTAAAGTTGGACCAGAGAATCCTTGGTCGATTACCCACTGCAGCTGTTTTCTGCCCTAGCCCCGCTCTGGCGCGAAAAGTCGTGCCAGAAATGCTCTCGTGTCGAGATGCACCTCCTTTCTCAGTGCGCTGCGAACAGGAAGCTCGTTGGGACAAGATTTCTTGCCTCAATGCGCTTCCGGTCCCATGGCGTGCTAGAGCACCACTGGGTAATCAACCCTCAAGTCCGGACATCTGTCAGAAAGTAGGAGAGGTGTTGCAAAGAAAGGAGAAAGGATGTAAATGTACAGTGCAAAAAGTAACTAGCTTGATTAGTGCAGGGGGGGGGATTTTGTGGGGGGGGGAATTGGGGAAGGGTTAGAATGCAGACCACAAAAGCCACATATGGCGAAATAGTTCCTTGCACAGCGCGATCTGACCTGTGCAGAATAGGAAAGTGAAAAATACAATGGGAATTATTCACAGATCTGGTTAAAGAAAGTTCAGAGATCGGTTAGAGAAAGTTTGGAAGTATAGGAAGTGAACGGGCGGAATATTTGATGCAACATTTGGTACTCTCGCCTGACATGGTATAGCCCTGCAAGAGGGGACGGCAGCTGCTTGCGCATTTTACTTTGACGTTATTTGGCATACCTATATATTTTCCCCATTTCTTTCCTTCCACACATTGGCACACAGATACGTCAAAATCAAGGCAGCCTCCCCGCATTCACGAAAGCTGTTTCTCCTCGCCATTCATCTGTCGCCCGCACCTTTAATCAGAAAACAGCCAAATGCAGGATCCAATCGGTGCCGGGGCAGCGCTCCCCGGTGACAAATCGTTTGGCTTCTGAAAATTATCCGTCTTTCCGGGCCTGCACCCGCGTGTTATGATTTAGTGGGAACGAAATAACCTCACACCGCTCCATTTAAGGATTGGATGCGGGTTCTGAATAATGACACACATTTACTGACGTGATAAAGCAAATGAATGGAGGGGGTTCATTTGTAACGGAGGAAAGGCCGTGTTCTTGCTAGCCAGATTGATGAGTGAACGGGTGAATCGTTTTTTCAAAACCTCCCTAGAGCGAAATACTAAGAATTTGTAATTTTTTCTCTCTCCTCCTTGATGGAGAAAAAGAGCATTCTCTGTTGCAGTGTTGTTAAAGATGAGAAGGACTTCTGGAAATGAATTCCCTGATCAAATCTGGAGACCAAAATCTAGCATTGGGTGCCCTAGTTTCTTGATCTACTGAAGTTGTTTGTATGTTTGAAGGTAATGCTAAGTGGGACCAAGGAAGTGTGAGATGAAGACTAGAGTGTTTGAAAGGCTAAAAGCAGCTACTGAGGAAAGGATAGAAAGAGTCTAATTCCTACTTCTTTACACACTAGATAATTAAAATGCAGAGTTTGCTACCAGAGGATGTTGTGCTGACCACAGGCCCAGAGGGCTTTAAAAGGGGATTAGACAAAATTTATAGAGGACGAGTCAATCAGTGGCTACTATATTCAGAGACAGTCTACCTTTGATTACCAATGCCAGGAGGCAACATCAGGGGAAGACCTTGGCCTCTAAGCCTTGTTGCTGGATCTTCAGAGGGTCTGGTTGGGTGCTGTATGAGACAGGATGATGGACTAGATCAGGGGTCCCCAAACTTTTTAAACAGGGGGCCAGTTCACTGTCCCTCAGACTGTTGGAGGGCCGGACTAAAAAAAACTATGAACAAATTCCTATGCACAAATGATTGTAAAATGTTTGATTTCACCTTTCAGCCTTTCTGTCATGGTCTATTTTTAGAACAGTGACCAAAGTATGTCAAGTACAGGGTGGGCTCCAAATATTGTTGGGGAGGCTGTGGAATACCTTCCCCTGTAAAAAAAAAAAAAAAGCAGAACTTTCCCAATGAAACGATCCATAAATCTAACCCGTGGGATCAGGTATCTTCCTGGGTTCTTTTCCTCCCTAGCTAGCCAGCGAAGCGATTCGGGCCAGCCTGGCTGATGCCAATAAGAGGAGTGAGGGCGAACAGAAAGCCTGAGGAAGCAAACACATGGAGTAGCCAAGAGGGATAGAGGCCGGGAGCAGCATGTTGCCACATGTAAGGTTTCCAACTCTGGGTCAGAAAATTCATGTAGAGATTTGGGGTGGCATCATGCTAACTGACAATCAACAATGCCGTTGGGGTCACGGTTCCTCCTCTCCCTCGAGCCCCCACTGCACATGAATGGAGCCATGGCCGCCATGCCTGGCGGGCCGGATAAATGCCTTCAGGGGGCCACATTTGGCCCCCGGGCCGTAGTTTGGGGACCCCTGGACTAGATGGACCACTGGTCTGCTCCAGTAGGGCTCTTCTGATGTTCTTATGAAGGCCTCGGCCTCTCTGTCCTGTTGTTGGACCTACAGAGGAACTGGCTGGCCACTGTGTGGGAGAAGAGGTTGGACTAGATGGGCCAATCCTCTGACCCAGTTCTGTGATTATACTTCCAGACTGTTTTATAATGTACACCAGGCAGCTGTTTGGGTGGCAAATTCAAGGGAGAGGCCAACGCAAGGGAAAAGAGAGGACTCTCAACGTCCTGAGCTGTTTCTCCAATAAAAACTGCCACTGCTGTCTTTTCTTTCATCAGGGAAACCCAAACGGCTGCCCTTTCAACACAAGATGAAGCTGTGCGGCTAATTTGTTTGCTGTTATTTTACATGCATTTCACTAGACAGGGTTTTTATTTTAATTTGTGAGGAGCCTGGAAGATCTTGCAGCAGAAAAATTGGGAGTAAAAGTCAGATCCTAAGGTGGAGCCATTCTGCTAAAGATGCAAAGACATTTCTGTCTTGCAAGAGGTACAAACAGCCTTTTATTTATTTATTACTGGTGCTTGGGGTGGGGGGGATCCCACCATTAGAGCAACATTTCTGCAGGACCAATCCCTACTTGTTTAAACAAAATAAATGCTTTCTTAGAAATGTATAAATAGGGTTGGTCGACTCAAAACTCTCCCTTGCCTGACACAGTTGCCGAATGGGGTCTTTAGCCATGGCACCCAAGACAAACAATTCATGATTTGTCTGCAGTTTAAGATGCATTGGGGGAGGGGAGGTATCTTTTTGTGTTATTACCTGCACTCTGCAGAAATTTCTTCCAGTTAAAAGACAGGTTGTGGGCGGTCACAATCCCTAGGAAACAAACGGTTGCGCATTAAATTCTTGCAACAGGTCATTTCGTAGCATGCATGAGAACCAATTTTAGCTCAGCTGCTCTGGATCTTCATAGGTCCGACTCAACTTGCTGGTGGTCATTCGATTTTGTGCTCACTGGTTACCTATTTTATCCTCTTCTCCCCGAAGACTCAAGATGTCCCGTGTGGTGCCACGCTCCTTCCTTGTGCCCTCACAACAGTCTTTTTAGAGAAACTTAAACTGTGCAAGAATGACAGGTCCAATATCACCCAGCAGTCCAGCGGGAATTTGAACTTGGGATCCTCTGATTTATATCCAGCTCCCTGGCTGCTTCATGGTACTGTTTTCTCTTTGAAGCGAAGAGACTTGGGCAGAGGTGGGATCCAGCAGGTTCTCACAGGTTCCCGAGAGTAGGTTACTAATTATTTGTGTGTGCCGAGAGAGGCTTACTAATTGGTGATTTTGCCACGTGATTGTTGCCTTAGTTACGCCCCTCCTCTCAGCAGTAGCACGCAGAGAGGAGGTGCAGGAGCAGTCTAGCAGGAGGTGCACCGGTGTGCGTGGCAGCCTGCACCTCCGTGCATTCGTTTCCCGCCCAAGGACCGGCGCAGCGGCAGTGTCCTTGCCACAGCCCCGCACCCGGAATGCCCAGCCACGCCCACACCATGCCACGCCCAGCCCCATTGGCGCTACGCCACAGTTTGAATCCCACCACCATGGGAACCTGTTACTAAAATTTTTGGATCCCACCACTGGACTTGGGTGGTGCCTACTTTACCATTCTCCAGGCTTCTCAAAGTGGAAGGAAGGTGAATTCCAGCTGGTACGACAGGACGGGGACATATCCTCAACCTAACATACTGACTTTTGAACTTGCTACAGTGCGTATTTTCCGTGTGGGCATTTTTCCAGTGGGCATTCTTGACGGTGGGCTTCTTCCTGTGGGTCTTCTTCTGGTCACCCCACAGCATGCAAACAGAACAGAAGGTATTGTCGAAGGCTTTCACGGCCGGAATCACTTGGGTGCTGTGTGGTTTCCGGGCTGTATGGCCGTGTTCTAGCAGCATTCTCTCCTGACGTTTCGCCTGCATCTGTGGCTGGCATCTTCAGAGGATCTGAAGATGATCCTCTGAAGATGATCCTCTGAAGATGCCAGCCACAGATGCAGGCGAAACGTCAGGAGAGAATGCTGCTAGAACACGGCCATACAGCCCGGAAACCACACAGCACCCAAAAGAACAGAAGGTGTTTTTCCAGCTCCCAATCCGGCTGCCTAAAAGCCAGCCCTTCAAATTTCTTATCTTCGCCCAGCGCCTCTCTAACCTTGAGAAGTGGCGCCCACTGCTTTTCGAGAGCCGCTTGCAAAATCACTCTGGGCTCTGTTTTCCCCTCTCCATAATACCACACCCCAAATCCTCCCCAGTTAGCACTGAACAGGTTTGTGTTTGAACTTTCACGCTTAGTGCTTAAAAAAAACACGGCACTGCTTTGCAACCGGTGCCTTTCACAGCTACGTCTCGTGTGGCGCAGAGGCAAGCTCGCTTCTTTGTCATCAAGACTCCCCGAGCTTCCTCTCCCAGCTGACCCTCCTCTTCCTCTTCCCCGCTGACCTCCCAACCAGCCTGTGAGAGAGTCTCTACTCGCTTTGGGTCCCAGCCTACAGTTCTAAGGCCCCTTCCGCACATGCAGAATAATATAGGCCCCTTCTGCACACGCAAAATAATGCGTTTTCAAACCACTTTCACAACTGTTTGCAAGTGGATTTTGCTATTCCACACAGCTTCGAAGAGCACTGAAAGCAGTTTGAAAGTGCATTATTCTGCCTGTGCGGAAGGGGCCAAAGCCCCGCGTAGGAACAATCCCTGGGACAACCATTCAGCAGAAAGGTGAAATTTCAAACACTTACCTTGACTTTGGACGTGTATTTTGTTCCTGCTGCGAGGCTTAAAAACAGAGGAATGAGAGGAAAACAGGTGAAACTCCCTGCTGCCAGGAATGCAAACAGATAGTTCAGTTCAAAGATTGGGTATCATTGCAGGAGAAGGCAAAGGCTCAGTTCTAAAAAGTTCATTACCTCTCTCTGAAATGCGCAGCTTGGCTCGCTGCCCTGAGGTACCCAGACCGCTCCGCTGCACTAACGCCCGGATCAACATGAGCTCTGTGCTACCATGCCCGGCTCCCAATCCCTTCCCTAGAGACACCAGAGGACCATTCACTAAGCGGGAACAGAAGAAGAGTTTGGATTTATCCCCCACCTTTCTCTCCTGCAAGAAGTCTCAAAGTAGCTTACCAACTCTTTTCCCTTCCTCTCCCCACAACGGACACCTTGTGAGGTAGGTGGGGCTGAGAAAGGAAAGGAAAGGAGTCTGTAGATCGCCTCGAGTTTCCTTACAGGGGAGAAAGGTGGGGTATAAATCCAATCTCTTCTACTCTTCTTCTTCATCCCTGCGGCACCAAGTCAGGGATCTCCAACGTGCGCTCATGGGTGCCATCATGCCAGCTGACACCAAACCTAGCCCCCTAACCAGTCTTTGTAAAAGGAGGGTGGGGTTTTGCCCAGCAGAGCTTCTGATTGGCCACTGGAGATTTGATTGGCTGCACAGGATGCTTTAAATTTGGATCACCAATCACAAGTCCGGATCAAGCATAAGACACTTAAATCCATTGTTTTAGAGTTAAGTTTTGTTCCCCTTCTTTGTTCGCGCAGTCAAAAACATTGGGGACCTTCAGGGCCTGCAACCTGCGGCTCTCCAGATGCTCATGGACTACTCTCCAGGTGTTCATGGACTACAAATCCCATTAGCCAGTTGGCCGTGCTGGCAGGGGCTGATGGGATTTGTAGTCCATGAACATCTGGAGAGCCGCAGGTTGCAGACTCCTGCTCCAGCCCTTCGTGGTTCCAAAGACCCCATTCAGCAACAAACTGCCAGAAGCATTCCCTCCACAAGTACCATTCTTGACTTCAGATATACATAAATACACAAAAGCAAAACCACCTACATTCCTAAAGATTTCTGCCTGTTCTGAAAGGGCTTTTTTTCCCAAGGCCGAAAGCAGAGCGGAGTCGATGACTCAGAATTAGCTTTAATCAATATTTATGATATCTACCAACCAATTTTGTAATTTGGCACCATTACCAGATCGGCTGAAAGCACACTTTTTCCTCCGGCACGCCGGCAAGATTTCCAGAGCCTCCATTAGCAAGCAGCAAGAGGGAACACGCCTCCCTCAGAAGAAAGGAGATTAAACCTATATACACACACACAACAAGAACGCGTCCTCAGATCACGAAAGCCGGCGTTTCCTACACAAAGAAGCGGGAGGGGCAACAGAAGGAGAAGAATCTTGCCGTCAAAGAAGGCACAATTTGTCTTGAAGGCCAAAAAACCCCCATCGTGGTAGAAGAGCCCACTTATCTGCAGAAGGCCCTTTGACTAAATCAAACTAAATTAAAGCCCTGTCGAAGATCAAGATCAAATATTGTGTTTATACGGGAAGGAAATCTCCAAAGCTCTCATCCAAATCTCCTGGCGTGTCAAGTGTCTTCCACAATCTCTGCAGGCAGAACGAAAGCATTTCTCCAGCGTGGTGTAGTGCCATCTGCGATTCCAAAGACAGGGCTGAGTCCAAGAGAGAGCCAGCATGGTGTAGTGGTTAAGAGCAGGTGGATTCTAATCTGGAGAACCGGGTTTGATTCCCTACAACCTCCACCTGAGTGGCAGAGGCTTATCTGGTGAACCAGATGTGTTTCCGCACTCCAACATATGCCTGCTGGGTGACCTTGGGCCAGTCACAGTTCTTTGGGGCTCTCTCAGCCCCACCTACCTCGCAAGGTGTCTGTTGTGGGGAGAGGAAGGGAAAGGAGCTTGTAAGCCTCCTTGAGTCTCCTTACAGGAGAAAGGTGGGGTATAAATCCAAACTCTTTTTCTTCTTCAAATTGGGAATAGCTCAGGCATATAGCCTAGGACCTTGGTGGTGAACCTTTGGCACTCCAGATGTTATGGGCTACAATTCCCATCAGCCCCTTCCAGCATGGCCAATTGGCCATGCTGGCAGGGGCTGATGGGAATTGTAGTCCATAACATCTGGAGTGCCAAAGGTTCGCCACCATTGGCCTAGGACTACGGGAAGATACACAGCCGACACCGTTCTTCATCGAGCTGATGATGAAGCCTTTCACTACCATTTATTTCTTCAGCGCGGTGTAGTGGTTAAGAGCAGGTGGACGCTAATCTGGAGAAGCAGGTTTGATTCCCCGCTCCTAGACATGAAGCCTGCTGGGTGACCTTGGGCCAGTCACAGGTCTTTGTGATTCTCTCAGCCCCACCTGCCTCACTGGGGATCTGCTGTGGGAAGAGGAAGGGAAGGAGCTTGTCAGCCACCTTGAGACTCCATTCAGTTGAGAAAAGCAGGGCAGGAGGCGGAGAGCCACCAATCGGCTACCGCAGCTGACCTTCGAGCTGCAAAGTGAAGATCGACGTGACGTGGCAACAGCTGCGGTCAAAAGGATGCTTTTAAATAGCTGCGCTGCCCATCAGATCTCCAGGGGCCAATCAGTAGCCTTGCCTGGCTGCTTTCGAAAAACAGTTGGTGGGCACAGGGAAAAAGGTGTCAGCGGGATCCCTCCTGCCCACGGTCACCACGTTTGGCACTTCTACGTATGCAAACCAGCTCCCCTCTCTGTATAAAGTCACGGTTAGGAGTACCGGAAGGCAGGAGGAGTAAGACAGAGCCCCCAAGCGCCCCCTCAACACACACACAGTTATCCCTCGCTCTCATTTTAGGACAGCACTTGACTTACAAGGTCTCCATAAACACCATCTCAACTCACCCAGTTAGCAGCAGCTGTTTCCTTCATGGCTTCTGTGAAAGAGACGGCAAACCTGGGGGCGTTCAAACAAAAGGTAGGTTATTTTAAATGTATTACCTAGGCCCCCCCATACTTGGGGTGGGGCTCAGGGGCGGGGGCTCACCCACAAGCCCCACCCCCTGGCCTCCATGCAAGGCGGCTTGCCCAAAAGCTGGCCTGCACGGAGGCCAGGGGTGGAGCTCGGCGGCAGGTGGCTGCAGTGCCCACCTGGGCCGTCTGCCGCTGCCAAGCCTCGCCCCTCGGCCTCTGGGCTGAGGCTCAATGGTGTGGCCCTGCATCCGTGCCCTGCCCCCGGCTTCCGTGCAGGCCGACTTTTGGGCAAGGCTCCTGAGCCGGTCTGCAAGGAGGCAGGGGACGGGACTTAGTGTCATGCGGCTGGGGCGCACACCATTTAGTCACGTGACCAAAAGGCATACGCCCAGGGACATGGGGTGACCATATGTGCTGGAAACACAGGAGGTTGTATGTGCTGAAACACAGGAGCACTGATGCCACGACTGGCTGCCGTGAAGGGCTGCGGTGGCTGCCCACTAGCGGGTTTCCCCCTCTGCCAGGATAAGTGCCCCAGAGAGGACAAATTCGCCAGCACAGCCCCGTGCCACCTCCATAGGCAGATTCCACCTGGCTCCCTATATTGGTCTGTAAGAAAGGAAACTAAAGAGGGGGCGGGCCAGACGGTGGAGAGTAAGAAGAGAATCTGAAGAAGGGGAAAAGAACTGTACTTGGCTAAGAGCTACAGCATAGGTGTCAAACTTGCGGCCCTCCAGATGTTCATGAACTACAATTCCCATCAGTCCCTCCCAACATGAGCATTGGTTATACTGGCAAGGGCTGATGGGAATTGTAGTTCATGAACATCTGGAGGGCTGTGAGTTTGACACCTGTGAGCTACAGAAACAAGGCTAAATCTCTCAGAATTATTTGAAATAGCTTTGTAAGGCTGCAGGTCTCCAATGAGAGGAAACCATCCCAGTTCGCTCTATGAGCACAGCCTTGCCGATAGATTTCAGGTTATCAAAACCCAGGCAAAGGCACACTTTCCCAAACCCCAGTCGGCTGCAATCTCTTATTGCACAATTATATTTCCAATCTATCATTTTGCCAAGCGGGTGGAAACCGCGGCTGCCGGGGCCGGCGAGGAACAATCAAATTGAAAACGTACCCCAAAGGAACGCAATTCCCTGCCGAAGAAAAACTTGATTGTAAAAATAAAAAAAGACACACACTCGGTTATCAAATGGGACACGGTTCCTCATTTCGTTTTACATAATTCAGAGGCGCGCCGTGTGGGTTAAAGAGATCGATGATTCCGTGGGCCCTTTCGGTTTACACACTGCAATCCACAGTGTCTGGGGAGAACAAAGGGCAGCAGAATCAATATTTGTTTTCAGGGCTGCACGATAAAGAGCACTGGCAGTAATGAGCCAATAAGAGCATCCGCTACGAAGCCGAGAAGGCAAGGCAGCATCGGGGAATTCGGAGAGAGACTTTCCTTTTTCGCCTCCCGAAATTGTTGACGTGATAAACCAACAGCAAACCATGCCGGAAAGAAGCCTAGTCTTAAAAAAAAAAAAAACCCTCTGGGTTTGCTCCAGACAGCTCTTCCATTTGTGGAGTATCCCTTTGGCCACCCAAAAGGCTACCAGGTGTTATGGAGGGGGTGGGGGGATTGGGGGACGTGCATGAATGAACGCCGTGTGGGATGAGGGTTGTGAAAAAAGGAACACAAGAAGAGCCCTGCTGGATCAGACCAGGGGTCCATCTAGTCAAGTACCTTGTCTCTTAGAGTGGCCAACCAGTTCCTCTGAAGCTCCAACAACAGGCCATAGAGGTGAAGGACTTAATAAGAACCTAAGAAGAGCCCTGGTGGATCAGACCAGGGGTCCATCTAGTCAAGTATCTTGTCTCTTAGAGTGGCCAACCAGTTCCTCTGAAGCTCCAACAACAGGCCATAGAGGCCGAGGCCTTCATAAGATCCTAAGAGGAACCCTGGTGGACCAGACCAGTGGTCCATCTAGTCATGTATCTTGTCTCTTAGAGTGGCCAACCAGTTCCTCTGAAGCTCCAACAACAGGCCATAGAGCCGAGGCCTTCATAAGAACCTAAGAGGAGCCTTGCTGGATCCATCTAGTCCAGCATCCTATCTCACACAGTGGCTAACCAGCTGGTGTGGAGGGTTATCAACAGGGTAAAGATGGTGAGGCTATCCCCTCATGTTGCCTCCTAGTCCTGGGATTCAGCACTCAACAGAAGCACATTGAGCAAGACTTAGACGGGGAATGCTGGCCAAATCCAACCCTGTATGGGCAAGCAACATATGCGGACTTGTTTGCAAGGTCACACTTAAAAACTTTGCCCCACAGAAACAAAAGAAAGCTTTGCAGAGTATTTCCTCTACCTGGCTTCATCCAAGACTGCTCCCATCACCCGGGACTTCTCCTCACACTTGGCATCTTCGTTGATATCCGTCCCACCAAAGATGATTCCGAAAGGGATTCCGCTCCCTGCCCAGAGAAATGCAAATATAACACTCATACCGACACAGCAAGAACCTGAGGAGAAGCCCCCAATTCCCAGCACGTCCCTTCACCCTGTACAAAGGATCAACTGAAAGAGTTGATTCCCTTTGATGTAAGCTCATCTGGGCGTACTTCCACCGACAACGAGTGTTTTCTGGAAAAATCAGGGTCAGATAGTTCAGGATGTTATCTGATGACTTAAACAGAATAGCGACATTAAAGGTTTCCAAGGTATAAGGTATAAGTTTTCAAGAGTTGATCTTTTGGAAATCTTGTTAGTATTTAAGGTGCAGCTGGATTCCGATCTAGCATGCCAACATGGTCACCTATTGGACATTTTGTGTCAAGGAGCGCTTTGTATCAACTTCTGCCTTGGTCAGTTTCAAGGAAAGCCGAAGAAAGAGCAGCTGGGGCTAAGGCGGCAGGATAAAAATAGAAGGCATTCATTTTTGCCCTGCATGAATCAAGACACACGGAACACTTTGGGTGAGCGTGCAAAGAACGATCAGCAGGGAAGCTGGTTCTCTCCACAGGGCTTCACCTTCACAAAACCCACCAGGATCCCCCATGAACACGCTTTGAAATGAGTCGCTTTGAGTTTTCAAAGAGCTCCGCCACATAATATCTCAACCATCAGGTCAATAGCCTGCAGTAGAAAACCAGCATCCTACTGCGGGGGCGGAAGATAATGGCTGCCCAAAGGCCACCTAGCCCTGACCTGGTTGGCCCAGGCTAGCAACATCTTGCCGGGCCTCAGAAAGCTAAGCAGGTTCGGCCCTGGTTAGCACTTGGTGGGAGACCACCAAGGAAGCCCAAGGTTGCTATTATTCATAAGAACGTAAGATCTAGCCAGCTGGATCAGACCAGAGTCCATCTCGTCCAGCACTCTGCTACTCGCAGTGGCCCACCAGGTGCCTTTGGGAGCTCACATGCAGGATGTGAAAGCAATGGCCTTCTGCTGTGGCTGCTGCTCCGGAGCACCTGGTCTGCTAAGGTATTTGCAATCTCAGATCAAGGAGGATCAAGATTGGTAGCCATAGATCAACTTCTCTTCCATAAATCTGTCCAAGCCCTTTTTAAAGCTATCCAGGTTAGTGGCCATCACCACCTCCTGTGGCAGCATATTCCAAACACCAATCACACGTTGCGTGAAGAAGTGTTTCCTTTTATTAGTCCTAATTCTTCCCCCCAGCATTTTCAATGAATGCCCCCTGGTTCTAGTATTGTGAAAAAGAGAGAAAAATGTCTCTCTGTCAACATTTTCTACCTCATGCATAATTTGATAGACTTCAATCATATCCCCCCTCAGATGTCTCCTCTCCAAACTAAAGAGTCCCAAACGCTGCAGCCACTCCTCATAAGGAAGGTGCTCCAGTCCCTCAATCATCCTCGTTGCCCTTCTCTGCACTTTTTCTATCTCTTCGATATCCTTTTTGAGATGTAGCGACCAGAACTGAACACAGTACTCCAAGTTCATACCTTGAAAACCCTGCAGGGTCGCTATAACTGGACTGCGGCTTGATGACACTTAATTGGATGCTCTGACCTGGACAGCCCAGTCTAGCTGGATCTCATCAGATCTCAGAAGCTAAGCAGGATCAACCCTGGTTACTACTTGGATGGGAGACCGCCAAGGAAGTCCAAGGTTGGTACACAGAGACAAGCGAAGCTCCAACCACCTCTTCTTATCTGCTTGGCTGCAACTTGGTGTCAAGCCCTGGATCTGTTACCAATAATGGACTCAGTGATTTCAATCAAAGGTCTTTACTGACAGATGACAGCATGGCCATAGAAGAAGCCAGTTCTAAGAACTGACTTCCCAGTCACCCTTTTTGTGCCCCCCTTCCTCCCTTTTCTCCCCAGAGATATCAAAGCAAGGCATTACAGAGCAGGAATGCAGGAAGAAGAAGAAGAAGAAGAAGAAGAAGAAGAAGAAGAAGAAGAAGAAGAAGAAGAAGAAGAAGAAGAAGAAGAAGAAGAAGAAGAAGAAGAAGAAGAAGAAGAAGAGGAGGAGGAGGAGGAGGAGGAGGAGGAGGAGGAGGGGGAGGAGTTTGGATTTATATCCCCCCTTTCTCTCCTGCAGGAGACTTAAAGGGGCTGACAATCTCCTTGCCCTTCCCCCCTCACAACAAACACCCTGTGAGGTAGGTGGGGCTGAAGCTCCGGCTGTGACTAATAGCGTCCACCCAACTGGCATGTGTGGTAGTGTACAGGCTAATCCTGAATTCCCCAGATAAGCCTCCAGCTCAAGGAAGCTGACAGAGCTGGGAATCAAACTGATTCCCTCCAGATTATATACGCAGGCTCTTAACCTCACAGCCCTACGGTTTAGATCTCATATTTCGTAAAAGTGATATCCAAACAACCTGGCACTTGAAGCTTGCTGGTCGCTACCGTCATGAAAGCAGAAACAGCAGGAAACTGAAAGCAGAGTGAGATCCATTAACATGGCAGACAACAGATCCCCTTTCGACGTCTGGAGCCATCCTGACACTTGATGGCATTTTCCACCAGGTGTGGAATCCACCTGGCAAGCTTCACAGCAAGGTGGATTCCACACAGCATATGTGCAACAGGTTGCAGTCACAAAGGAACCCGTTTCACTTTCTCCTGTCTGCAAGTGTGCCCTTTACCAGTTCAGGAAGCAACTGGACCCCTAGAAACAATCTGGATTGCTTTCGTGCTTTATTTCTTTTATTTCCTGCAACATTGCGCCAGTATGCACACAGGCACACAAGAAATGAACCCCACGGCCAGACAGTAACCTGCAATCCCTTAGTCTGTGTGCGCCTGTTCAATGCACAAAAGGGGAAAAAAAGAAAAAGGGACCTCCCTGCAACAGGCAATACGAAGGCGTCTATGGCTTATTTCAAGGCTGCCACGGGGAGAAAATGTGCTTGGGGGACTTAGCACACTGTCCGGGGCTCAGAGCATCTGCTCACAACCTGCTGGGCGACCTGCACAGAGCTCATACACCTTATTATCCTTCTAACCATCGGAGTCAATAGCCTTGCAGTAAGAAAACCAGCATCCTGCAGCGAGAGTGGAAGATAATAACGAAGGCAGCCATTTTGGCCCTGACCTGGTTGGCTCCAGGCTATGCAACATCTTGCCAGGACTCCAGAAAGCTGAAAGCAGGTTGACCCTGGTTAGCGCTTGGTGAAGTGCACCAAGGAAGCCCAGGTGCTATTATTCCTTTGCTTATGAAAACCCTGCAGGGTCGCTTTAACTGGACTGCGGCTTGATGACACTTAATTGGATGCTCTGACCTGGACAGCCCAGCCTAGCTGGATCTCCACAGGTCTGGACTTCACAGAGTTCTCCTTACCGGTCGGAGAGGCGCCACTTTGCAAAACCTGAATTGCAGGATCCCTCATGAACCGCGCTTTGAAATGGAGGTAAGCTTTGAGTTTTTTTTTTCAAGAACTCCGCTCAACATATTATCCTTTTTCACTACCCATCAGGTCAATAAGCTCAGAAGCTAAGCGGGATCAACCCTGGTTACTACTTGGATGGGGAGACCATGAGGAAGTCCAAAGTTGAATGCGCCAGAGACAAGCTGACTCCAACCCACCTCTTCTTATCTGCTTGGCTGTAACTTACGGTGTCAAGCCCTGGATCTGTTACTTCAATAATGCACACTCAGTGATTTCAATCAAAGGTCTTTACTGACAGATGACAGCATGGCCATAGAAGAAGCCAGTTCTAAGAACTACTGCGGGTGGGCGGAGCCTACCTGATATAGGGGATGGCGCAGAACCTAAAATGAATGCATGGAAGGGAGGCAAATAAAGCGTCTTCCGCCTGTTGTGTTTGCGTGGGAGCGCCGCCAACCCGGGATTGTGCAAAAGGATCACCGATTTAGTGATCCCCCCACAAATGGTTTATATATACACCAGTGGTGCGTGAACCTATAGCACGTGGTGCCAGAGAGGTGCTCATTTCAAACCCTCTCTGTGGAGCACTTGGCGTGCACAGAGTTCCGGATCATGTGATAATAGTGTAATTGTATTGTCAGGAGATTATTAGAATTAAACCTAAGACCTAGTTTTTGGGAAGCAGTGCAGGGGTAAACCTGTTAAAGCCGTTGTTAAACTCCTACCCCGATTTTTTTCATGGGAAGAACGTAGCATGATCCTTTACCTGGGGTAAAGCTCGGTTGCTGGCAATGGGGTTTGCTTCTGAGTAAACCCTCCTAGGGTCGTGATTCACCCATTCGAAGCATTGCACAGTTGCTTCAAAGCAAAGCCACCGACTACCACCAAGCTTACTCCAAAGTAACCGCAATATCAGGAGCCAAACCAGCCTTTTCATACTAAAACCTCAGTATTCAGGTTAAATTGCTGTGTTGGCACTTTGCAATAAATAAATGGATTTTGGGTTGCAGTTTGGGCACTCGGTCTCGAAAAGGTTCGCCATCCCTGATATACACTCATCCTATTCGGCCTGTGCAGAACCCACCTAAGATCAAGACAAGAACTGGCAGCTCTTGGGCTTACAGCTCTCTCTCTCTCTATCATGACGCTCGTTGTAAAGAACTTGATATTCAAGATTCAGGGCCTCCTCGCTTGCCAAACCTGTTCGGCTGTGTTGGGTTGGCCTGTTTACCCCGAGAAGGGCAGTTTGCTTTGCTGTAGCACTGCCCCTTAAAGAAACGGCAGGTTGTAATCAGGAAACAGGAAGCCGCTCAAAACCAATCGAGCTCGCAAGATGACGAATGTTACTCTCAGCTCTTTCAAAGCGTTCGCAGGAGAAGGCAGGGAAGGAGGGGAGAGAAAAAAACAATTAAGTGGACAGTTTTACACCTCATTAAGCTAACAAATAGCGGCGAGATGGCCACTAATTAGTAACATAGCAGCTTTTAAAATTCTGCATACATTAGGGGGCTTGTTAAAATGAATCAGGTAAGTGTTGGAACAATGAAGCGCACCGGAGCGGTCAGGAACCTCTCGCAAGAGCCGAATGACGTGTTAAATTACAGCCGCTCAAAACAGTGTCGCCTCCTGTCCTATAGCGCTGTTGGCAGGTGTACGTGGGCGAGCCGAAAGAACTGCCCCACAGTACGCAATCTGAGCGATAGGTCTCAGGGTCTTGTTCAAGTGGCTCTGCAAAGCAGATATAGCACAAGATCCACAAAGGTGACAGATCTCTGGCACGTGGGTGATGCCCCAAATAGCTACTTTGCTCTGGCTGCAGGGCATCTTAGAATCATAGAGTTGGACGAGTACACAAGGAGCATCCAGTCCAACCCCCTGCCATAAAGGAACACACAATCAAAGCACTGTATTGTCGAAGGCTTTCATGGCCGGAATCACTGGGGTGCTGTCTGGTTTCCAGGCTGTATGGCTGTGTTCTAGCAGCATTCTCTCCTGACGTTTCGCCTGCATCTGTGGCTGGCAGCTTCAGAGGATCTGAAGAGGCCAGCCACAGATGGCAGGCGAAAACGTCAGAGAGAATGCTACTAGAAATTCGCCATGTTACCGCCTAGAAAACTCCACAGCCCCCAATCAAAGCACTCCTGACAGATGTTCATCCAGCCTCTGTTTAAAAAACTCCAAAGAAGGAGACTCCACCACTCTCCAAGGCAGTGAATCCCACTGTCCAACAGCGCTGACAGTCAGAAAGTTCTTCCTAATGTTTAGAAGCGGAATCTCTTTTCTTCTGCACCTGAATCCGTACTCCGTGTTCTAGTCTCTGGGGGCGGCAGAAAACAAGCTTGCTCCCTCTTAGAACATGGCATCCCTTCAAATATTTAAACATGGCTATCATGTCCCCCCCTTAACCTTCGCTTCTCCAGACTAAACATCCCCAGCTCCCTAAGTCTCTCTTCGCAGAAGATTCCCCCTTAAACGTGTGTGAGCTGTGAAAATAGAACTTGTCAGGAAGAGGGACATGAAGTTGGTTGTCCCTTCACACCTGCAATCCAGGGAATCACACCTGACTCCACAGCTGCAGACCAAAAACCAGCAAAGGAAGAAGGGTAGCATTCATAACGGCAGAAAGGGGGCAACCTCAGGCAAACCCAACAAAGGACAAGCAACTGCTCCTTCGGTGCTATCTGCACAAAGATGACACAACCTGCAGAGAATCTGCACCACAAACATGGGACTGAAGGCATGGATCACAGTTATCTTCTTCTCCAACGATCAACAACCACAGAAAGAATTTAGCCATCCCTGGATCCATCTCTGGTATTTGCCTCCAAAGACTGGTGTAAGGGACTCACAGAGCTATTTGTGGTTCTCGCCTCTTTCAACTTGAGTATGGAAACAGGGTTCTTGTGTGGTATGGCACAAGCAGATGGGTTCCCATCAGTTGTTCCTCTACGGTCGGTCCTTTCAATAGCCGAAAAGGACCGCGTCGATGGTCCGTAGGAGGGCCAACCATTTGGAAAACATTACCGTAATTAGAGCAACCCCAGCACAAATATTTAATAATCAACAGGTTCAAATATTTCTGTTGATTTTTTAAAAAATATAGCAATTGTGAAATAACGGAATTAATTTCAAAAACACATGGTAAGGAACTTGTCTAATATTCTTCAGATGCTCCACAGAGCAGACAGTCAGATCCCTGTGATGCCAAAAGCGAGCGGGGAAGAGAAGTGGGTGGACTCCCCAGCAAGCAAGATGGAGTCATCAGCAGCCTTTGGCTTTGACATGGATAACTACTTCCTGTTCCTGGGTGGAAATTCCTGCCTTTGTAGCAGGAGAAAATCTCCTGTCCTGCTTTGACTGCATCCAACTGATGAAAGACTAGAAGGAAAGCACTCCTAATTTCAGGCTTAGCTACCAAAGGACACGATAATCAAGTTAGAAAGGGAAGCACAGCAACACAACACAAGCCTTTATTGGCATATAAAACAGGACAAAATTTTAAAACAAAACAAGGTTAAGAAATGCAGTTAAAACTACTAACTTCCAGTATAAAATTTGCAAGTTTCACAAAAGAGCACATCAGAGCTGTTCAGGAGATTGGGTATCTTATAACACTCATGCCACTGAGAACATTGCAAGAAAATGGAATTAATGTATTTCATGCATATCTTATTGTATTTAGGGCATAGAAACAGAGAATGGTCAAGTGTTTCAACCGTAGTCATATCACATGAACAAACTCTTTTAGAACGTTCCATATTCACTAAATCTTCCCATCCAACCAAGGGCTGATAGAAGCAGCACATTACATCCTTGCAGTGGCTAAGGCTCTCCTCTGGGTGTGGGATTAATCAGCCAGGCGAAGATATGCTGCCGCACAATTCCACGCTTCGCATGGGATAATAATGTAGTCGGAGTAAACAGGTTGTCTTGGCGGCAAGAAGAGTCAAATTATGAAAATCAAGATCCAAGAGCCTATTCTTAACTAGTTGAAGGCTTCCACCTTTGGGAGCATAAGGAGTGATTCCAAGGGGAAACCAATAGCTTCAACCTTAGAAAGGGAAGCAGTCATTTACTCCGAGGTCTTCTTAGCGGCATGAAATATTTGGCACTGTGGCCAAATAACAGACAGCCAATATTTAACAGGTCAGTCAACAACTTGCCTACCCTCTGCCATCCTGAATTTCATGGAGAAGATGGGACAGTTTAAAAAAAATAAGTCAACACAGTAGAAAACAAACAAAGAAGTGAATCAGGAAACAACCTCTAGGGCCAGGCACAGTCCAAAGACCACAGTCCAAAGTTGTGTTTTCTCTTTAAACAAAGAAAACAAGAACATCTCCTCTCCAAATTTTGTTAAAATTTGAACGGCCATACCTTGCAGAAGTCTGCCTGCTTTATAAAGATGGATCCCGAGAGCAGCCTCGAAGTTCTTAGAAGAGATGAGATCTGCGACCACCAGCGAGGACTCAAAGTCTGAAGTATCCTGGATGACACACACATGTCCAGCTGCTTCCAGATGTTCCCTTTTGGCATCACAGCGAACGGAATGAAGGAAGCAGAGAGAGAATATTCTTGTTTAAAATAATTCACAGTTTCGTAGAGCTTGATCTCAACCCTTACTTTCTACCTTAAAAAGGCACTTGATATAAAACAAGCTGGTTCAATCGGGGTCCCCAACGTGGCGCCCAAGGACTTCCTGGTGCCCAAGGACCAACATCTTTGCTGGCCTCTGATAACTGTTTTCAGAAAATGGGTGGGGCTGGGGGGGGCTTTTGCCCAGCAGGGCTTTTGATTGGCTGCACAAACTAAAAAGTGTCTTGTTAAACAACCTGAAATGCTGAAGAGGTACTACTAGAGTTGCATGTTTCCCTGCTTCCAGATATTCTGTGGTTGCCTCTATCTCATGCAGCAAAGATTTTGTGACTGGCTCCACATGCTGCCGCAGCAGTGATTTTGTAAATCTGTCCACAGAACATTAAAGGTACATCCAGGCACCATGGTTTCCCGTGGGCACTACGTATCCATTTTCAGCCAGAGGAAGACCTACCCAGACAGCTCGTATCGTACCCCTTGGATTCCAATAATTTCATTGTGAATATTTTACAATCACGAGAACAACAAACGTCGGCACCTGCTAGCAGAACGGCAGGATTCCTTTCACAATACGAATTCAAGCAATAGCTGTTCCCACAGATTTTAATGTGGGTTATTTTAAAGCAACAACAACAGAAATTTGATCGCTCTGTATGACACAATATTTTTTTCCCCTCAGACTACGCCGATTATCACAAATCACTCTCTTGCTCGAGCAACAAATTTGCACATCACAATTCATTTTAATCCGACATGCAGAGCCAGACCTTCATTTCTCTGAATGTAGATCAAAGTACATAAAGTACATAAAATACAAAATTACACTCCCTATATACTATATACATATTTTTGTTACATATAGGTTTATAATCAGCAACACTTTTAAAATAATGGAATAAATTATGATGATCTCTATGAACTGTTAATGAATAATTACACTTTTGCACTATTTTACCTATCTATAAGGCATGAACGGTCTCTCTTAAAAAGGGCTTGGACAGATTTATGGAGGAGAAGTCGATCTATGGCTACCAATCTTGATCCTCTTTGATCTGAGACTGCAAATGCCTTCGCAGATTGGGTGCTTAAGGAACGCTTAACCTTGAGAGCAGCCCTTGCTTTCACATCCTGCATGTGAGCTCCCAAAGGCACCTGGTGGGCCACTGCGAGTAGCAGAGTGCTGGACTAGATGGACTCTGGTCTGATCCAGCAGGCTTGTTCTTATGTTCTTAACTCCTCCGCACGCATAAAAATCCAACCCAAGGAGAAAGTTTTTCATACTAGCCTTTTCCTGGACATTTTTTTTAAAATACAGCACATATAATTTTGACCTGGGAACCACCCAACACTCAACACACCACATGTTCCTTTATCACAGCCTGACAAAGTACAGCCAGAGGTGTAGCTTGTTGCAATGACACCCAGAGTGAGCCCTGAGCAGCACCCTTCCCTCCACCTGGGACCCACCGTATTGGGGAGGGCATTGGAGGTCGGGTGTGAGGCCAACGCCAACCACACCTGATCTCCACCTGGGTGACCATGGGCTAGTCCCAGTTCTCTCAGAACTCTCTCAGATCCACCAACCTCACCTGCATCTGGACATCAGAGCAGCAAGGGCCCATTTGAGGTTGTGTCGCTGTGACTCAAGAGACTGAAACTTCAGCACATGTTTCAGTTCGCTGTCCCTTCTATCTTAAGGCTCGCCTCAAACTTGTTTTTCTTCCACACACTAGGCTCCTTGGCCAATCCAATTTGGTGCTGATCGAAACACAACTTTCAGAGGATTATTCAGAGATCTCACCACAAAGTGCAAAGTTTTGTGGGGCAGCACTAAATCGGCTACACCCCGCCAGGCTCAACTTCATGTGTTAACATTTTAGAAGGCCATGGTGAACCTTTGGGGCTCAAAAATTTGGAAAATGCCTAATTTGACTCTGCTGGCATGTCTGTCTCCCCCACCACCCGACAGAAGAGAAACAATGCTTCACTTTTTTCATTTCTTTAAAAACATATATAGTCCAGTCATGGGTGGTGCTATGTATTGTATAAAGAAGAATCAAATCATTACAAATATGACTCCAGCTCAAACGGAGAGAAGAGTTGTGATCGGATGTTGGTGAATGCTGACGGGTCACCCAAAACATTGTGGCGTGCCGCCTTTGACACGTGCCTAATAGGGCTGCCATCACTGTTTTAGAATGTTCCTATTTTTTGTGTTATGTGTTTTATATAATTTTTTAAGTCTTAAGTTTCTCAAGTTTCTAAATTCTTGCTGAATTCTGGTGAACGGCTATATTAATAATACATTTGATTTGGATTTGATAATACTTTTGTATTTTGCATGCATCTATATAAGCTCACCCTCTATAACGCAACACGTGCCAATGTAAGAGGCATTGCACATGTGTTTTAACATAA
Source organism: Sphaerodactylus townsendi (assembly GCF_021028975.2). Classification (NCBI taxonomy): domain Eukaryota; kingdom Metazoa; phylum Chordata; class Lepidosauria; order Squamata; family Sphaerodactylidae; genus Sphaerodactylus; species Sphaerodactylus townsendi. Next base: position 50,915,480 of record NC_059437.1, read on the forward strand.
CTGCAGAGGCACAGTTTCACTTGACAAGTCCCTGTCTGCCTAGAACATGTTTCTTGGTGCCCTGGCCCTGTTGGTCCTAGGTGGCTGAAATTTTAGCCAGTGTAACTTTTTTATTGATAATGAATTCAATTTGATAATAGAGAACAATATTGATCATTTGCATGCATCTATATAACTTCACTCTCTATAATGCAACACATGCTAATATCGGATGCATTGCAAATGGGTTTTTAACATAACTGCAAATGTGCCTAGAAATAGAGAGATGGAAAAAGCTCCACCTGATGAGTCCCTGCCTGCACAGAACGCTTTCCTTGGTGTTGGTCCTTTGTAGCCGAAATTTTAGGTCCTTGTTGGCGTGACTTTTGTATTGATAATGAATTTGATTGGATAATAAGAGAACAATATTTATCATTTGCATGCATCCAGCCAGGCACCCCTTTTTCCAATACCATCCAATGGCCCTCGTCTGGCTGTGGTGCACACGTTGGCCTTCTATGTCCTTATGTTGCTGTTTTTTGAAACATGAAACACGCACCTGGGGTCTGCAACCTGTGGCTCTCCAGATGTTCATGGACTACAATTCCCATCAGCCCCTGCCAGCATGGACGTCCATGCTGGCAGGGATAGGTAACTGCAATCCTCCTGGAAACTCCCAGGTCAGGTGACTCTTGTAATCTATGCCATCTTGCTGGGATTGGTTTTAATGTTTACAACGTTTATATTTTTATCCTATTTTATATTATTGCATCGTTTTAAATGGTTTACATGTCAGCAGCCTCGAGTCCCTCGGAAGATTGGTGGGGTAAAAATGCAATATATAAATAAAATAGATATTTTATTTACTTTGTGTCAAGGTGCTGAGAATGGGGGGAAAAATAAGACTGGACAAATGGGGCCAATTTTCAACTCCTCCCAGCTTGCTGGGGGTAACGTGTAGCGCAGTGGTCTTTAGAATAGAATAGAATAGAATAGAATCTTTATTGGCCAAGTGTGATTGGACACACAAGGAATTTGTCTCCGGTGCATATGCTCTCAGTGTACATAAAAGAAAATACATTTGTCAAGAATCATAAGGTACAGCACTTAATGATTGTCATATAGGTCTAGTAAGCAATCAGGAAACAATCAATAGTAATAAAAACATAAAATGTAAAATCATAAAATAAAATGAAATATAATGTATATAATATATGTATATATAATGTATATAATACATGTATATAATATATACATGTTATAGTATTATGTATATGTACGGCTATATAACTTCACTCTCTAAAATAAAACACATGGTAATAGAAGCTGAATTGCAAACGTGCTTTAATATAATTGCAGACGTGCCTGGAAACAGAGAACTGGAAAGAGCTCCACCTGACGAATTCCTGCCTGCGCCCTGGCCCGGGAGACACTTACTGGATCCTCCTGGCAGTGGTGACGTTCCCAGTCCCGGTTCGCAGAGGCGCCAGCAGCAGCAGCCGCAAGAGCCCGGCCATGCCGCAGCGCCTTCCTTGCCCGACTCTCGGTGGCTCCTTCTCGGCTTCGGAACTGGAATCTGCTCATGCCTCTCCGGCCGACTGAGCCACGTATGGCTTCACGCGCCTCCACATAGCTCTATGTTGACCGTCCGTTCAAAGAAAAGGGTCGTTTGGAAACAGCAGCACGCACACTTCGTTCCGGTCTCCTTCCCGGGAAGGAATAAAGTGAATTATTGGGGGCACTAGTATAATTGTTTTATTAAACAGTGTTTTTTCAGTGGCTGACTGATAATATATGTATCTTATGTATGTCAAGGGTTGGACAAATGGGGCCAATTTTCAACTCCCAGCTTGCTGGGGGTAAAGTGTAGAGTAGAAGAAGAAGAAGAAGAGTTTGGATTTATATCCCCCCTTTCTCACCTGTAGGAAACTCAAAGGGGTTTACAATCTCCTTGCCCCTCCCCCCTCACAACAAACACCCTCTGAGGTGGGTGGGGCTGAGAGAGCTCCGGAAAGTTGTGACTAGCCCAAGGTTACCCAGATGGCGTGTGTGGGAGTGCACAGGCTAACCTGAATTCCCCAGATAAGCCTCCACAACTCAAGCGGCAGAGCTGGGAATCAAACCCGGTTCCTCCAGATCAGAGTGCACCTGCTCTTAGCCACTACGCCACTGCTGGTGTATTATTATTGTATAATAATATATATATGGCTATGAATATTATAGTATTATATATATTATTATAATATAATATTTATGTATGTATAATATATACATGTTCGACTCTTGCCTTGAAAATCATAAAGAGGCACCATAAGACTTGATGGCACTTTTGACCACCAGCAGATAAGCATCGACAACAAGGCAAATAAGCTCAGCGTGACATGTTTAATTTGACTGCCTAATCTCTTATATTTGTATATTTTGCAATGGCACACAGGAAGGAAACTATCGAGTTGATTTACATCCTGCTTCCTAGGCACTGGTTTAGAAAATCATAATAAAATCCAGGAGTCCCAGGCTCAAATCTCTGCCACAGAAGCTTACTGGGTGACCTTGGGCCATTCATAGACGCTCAGCCTCACTGAAATGGCTGTGAGGATAAAATAAGAAACGAAGCGCCACCCTGAACCCCTTAGAGCAGGGGTAGGGAACCTGCGGCTCTCCAGATGTTCAGGAACTACAATTCCCATCAGCCCCTACCAGCACGGCCAATTGGCGTGCTGAAATTCCGGGAAACTGATAGTAGTTCGAGGCCATCCTGAAGAAAAGCAAAAGGATTATAGAAGGTGAGAGATAATAAAATACTAGACATGTTTACATGGATTTTGGGAGGCTTTTAAGCAGAGGCTTAGGTGGCCATCTGACAGCAATACTGATTGTGAAAAGTTAGACAGATCATGAGAGGGAGGGCAGTGCTCAGCTCTCATGGCCCATTCTTACAATGTCAATCCCACTTGGGGGTCAGGAAGAAATTTTTAGAGAATCATAGAGTTGGAAGGGGCCTGGAAGGTTATCTAATCCAACGCCCTGCTCAACGTAGGATCAGCCTAGGAGCATCCCAGACAAGCATTTGTCCAGCTGCTGCTTAAAGACTGCATAAGGCTCACTGGGTCCCTAGGCAGCCCATTCCACTGTTGTACAACTATTACGGTAAAAAAAATTTCCCTAAAGTCCAGCTGGTGCCCTTCTCGCAATTTAAACCCATCATTGCCCATCCTACCTCCTGCTGCAGACAGGAACAGCTCCTAGAAGTGGCAGAAATCAGCTGGCTCTTGAGTTATTAGGGAGGTTACCTCTCCAAAAGGACCCAGGACCGAGGTGAGATAAGGGTGGCTCTCCCAAGCTTAATCTCAGCCTCAGTCGTCATAGAAGTTTATATACCGCCCTCCCCCAGAGTTGATTTTACTGAACATTAAGATCCATTTCATTGTTATTGTGCTTGTTACACAGTTTGATTTTGTTTCTAGTTCTCTATTTTGCTGTGTGTTTATCAATGGGCAAAATTAATGGAAAAATATTAATAAATACTTAAAGAGAGCAATCGTGTTCTCTCCCCTGCTCCATATATCCTCTTCTCCGGACAATAACATTCCCAAGTCTGTCAGCCTTCCAACATGGATTTGGTCTCTAGGCCAGATTAGGGAGGGGAAGCTGAGAATTCCTGAACTGTGCAGGGGGCTGGATTAGATGCCCCTTTGAGATCCCCTGGCATAGAGCGGGGGTCACTGGGGGAGTGGAGAGGGAGTTGTGAATTTCTGCACTGTGCAGAAGACTGGACTAGATGCCCTCTTGTGTTCCCTCCCAGCTCTATAGCCCAGTCTCCCAAGCTTCCTGAAAGGATGGCATCCCAACTTCACGCCTGACCCGGGACTCTTCCCCTTTGCTTCACCTCAGCCACGTTTATGGCAAAAGGATCCCTGCAAAGGAACGATCTGCTTCCCAGCCCCATTGCAACATGCCCCATTGCAACATGGCATTCTTAGGCAAAAGGGAATCCCAGCAAACAAACTCCAGTCGCCGAAGATCTAAGCGATGGCGAAACAGAGAGGCTTCCTCCTCGCCCTCCTCCTCCTCTCCCTTTTTCTCCCCCTCCCCAAAAACCCCTCCCTTGTTTTGCTGCTGGACCACGTGAGAGCTGAACCGGGAAGAACCTCTCTGCCGGAGCGACGCCAGCCGCGGCCAATCAGCGAGCGCGCCTGAGGAGGCGGGCTCTGGGCGACCTGGGCTTTTCCAAGCGCCCAGAAGAGCCGGCGGCGGCGGCGGCGGCGGCAGTTGCGGCGGGAGGGGGGCGCGTGGCTGGAACGGCGAGAAGATTCGGGGAGGGGGGCGTACTGAAGGGAGGCACCTTCCCGGGAGTCTGCGAGTTCGAGTCTTGGCTGGAGTCGGGGCTGGCTGGGGCAGCCATGAGGCCCGTGGGCACCTGGGACAGTTGAGATCCAGAAAAGGAGAGGTGGGTGGGTGTACTAACTCCTTCTGTCTCCTTCTCCGCCCCAGAGTTGGGGTGTAATCATCTAGGGGTAGGGGGCGGATTGAGGGTAGTTGTTGCTAGAATCTGGGCTCAGACTACGGCTAGGAGAGGGGTGGCATTTAACCTGGAGTTGGCTGGGGTTCTTGGGAGAATCAGGTTGGGGAGCTCATTCTTCCCAGGAGTCAACTCAGGACTTGATTGAGAACGGAATCGAGCTGGGGTAGGGGGGAGTGGAGAATCAATAGGTTAGGGGGCAGTCTGGGAGAGAGCAGGCAATAGGGGAGATTGGGGAAATCTGGAGGACCGCTGGCTGGACTCAGCGGTCAAAAGAAAGAAGGGGTTCAAACTGCAGGTGTGGGGTGCCCCATTGAGTGAGGTTTCCCAATGCCTGGCCCCATGGAAGAGCCCAATGAACAGAGCCCCCTTCTGGGGGGTGGCGGCCAAAACATGGCCCGTTCCCCGGGCAGCGGTGCCCCCAGCATCTTCCGCGGCCGGCGCTTGGCCTGTGCCGCCGTCCTGTTGACCGAACTGTTGGAGCGGGCAGCCTTCTACGGCATCACCTCCAACCTGGTCCTCTTCCTGAACGGACCGCCCTACAACTGGGAAGGCACCCAAGCTAGCCAGGCTTTGCTGCTCTTCATGGGGGTCACCTACCTGGTGTCCCCCTTTGCCGGCTGGCTGGCCGACGCCCTGCTGGGCAAGTTCCCCACCATCTTGGTCAGCATGGCTCTTTACCTGTTGGGCATGCTGGCTTTCCCTGCCATGGCCACGCCCACCACCATGCAGTGGATCTGCGGCGACGTCCCCCTTTCGCCCGTCGAGAACTGCTCGTCGGTCCTCAACGCCACCGGCTCGCCGTGCCGCCTGGAGGGGACCAACCGCTACTGTGCCATGGCCGCCTTCGTGGGCCTGGTCCTCGTGGGGATCGGCGTGGGATCCGTCAAGGCCAACATCACGCCCTTCGGGGCCGATCAGGTGCAGTATGCTGCCTCTGTTGTACAATAACTTTGCTCCTTTCGTAGGAAGTTGTGCAAAAACTTGCTTCACGCAGACGTGACAATGAGGTAGAAGAGTAAATCACTTCAGACCGCAGGGGAGGCGTTCTGCTTTGAATACATGAAGAAAAAAAATATTGTCTTTCACAACCAGAATCGACTGGCTGTTGTGGGTTTTCAGGGCTGTGTGGCCGTTGCGGGGAAATCTGCCTCCTACTCCACTAACGGTGCCCTAATTATCTACTTCCATGTATTGTCAAAGGCTTTCACGGCCGGAATCACTGGAGTGTTGTGGGTTTTCTGGGTTGTATGGCCGTGTTCCAGTAGCATTTTCTACTGATATTTCACTTGCATCTGTGACTCTGAAGATGCCAGCCACAGATGCAGGCGAAACGTCTGGAGAAAATGCTACTGGAACACGGCCACACAACCGGGAAAACCCACAACACTCTTGTCTTTTTCCATATTTTTTCCCTTATGGTGGTTGTGGGTTGTCTAGGCTGAGCAGCTGTGGCCTGGTAGTTTTTGCTCATAACTCTTCACCCACGTAGTTCTCTCCGTGGCACAGCGTGGAGTGCCTCACACCCCTCTCCCACGTGCGAGGGGGACAAAGCGTACACACTGCCATGGAGAGAAACGCTTCTTACTGTGACGTGCCTCTGAAGATCCCAGCTGTAGATGCGGGTGAAGTGTTACAAGCAGGAGCTATTGGGCCACAGCCGCTCAGCCTGGAAAACCCACCCCAGCCATAAGGAAAAAGAGAAGAAAAAAACAGAAGTAGACAAGTTTGCAATCAGGGGAAAGTTTCCCCCCTCCTTAGCTTTGCCACCTGTGGGGGATTCCTCTTTGCAGATGATTTGTAACGTTCCGCCATGTGCTCTTCTACCTTTGGTTTCTATCAAACGCATGAGGCTGCCTTCTCCTGAATCACAACACTAAAGCCAGTATTGCCTGCTCGGGTTGGTAGCAGCTCTCCAGGTCTCGGGCAGGGGTCTTTCACATCACCCTCTGCCTGGTCCTTTTAATTCAGTGGTTCTCAACGTGGGGGTCGGGACCCCTTTGGGGGTCGAACGACCCTTTCACAGGGGTCGCCTAAGACTCTCTGCATCAGTGTTCTCCATCTGTAAAATGGATAAATGTTAGGGTTGGGGGTCACCACAACATGAGGAACTGTATTAAAGGGTCATGGCATTAGGAAGGTTGAGAACCACTGTTTGTTTGTTTTATTTATTTTATTTATTTATGGGATTTTTATACCGCCCAACCCCCGAAAGGCTCTGTTGTAACTGAAGATGCCAGGGATTGAATATGCTGCCACAGGAGGTGGTGATGGCCACTAACCTGGATAGCTTTAAAAGGGGCTTGGACAGATTGATGGAGGAGAAGTCGATTTATGGCTACCAATCTTGATCCTCTTTGATCTGAGATTGCAAATGCCTTAGCAGACCAGGTGCTCGGGAGCAGCAGCAGCAGAAAGCCATTGCTTTCACATCCTGCACGTGAGCTCCCAAAGGCACCTGGTGGGCCACTGCGAGTAGCAGAGAGCTGGACTAGATGGACTTTGGTCTGATCCAGCTGGCTTGTTCTTATGTTCTTATTGAACCTGGGACAATACAGGCTGTCAGGAATTGGCCACGCTGGAAGGGGCTGGGGGGAATTGCAGTCCATGAACATCTGGAGCACCATAGGTTGGCCACCCCCAACCAACAGTAACTGTTGTATTCTTTCCCCCACCTTCCCAATAATATCACTGGAGGGACTGTAGTGCCAGGGCCCAGCATCTGCTCGGCATGTCGAAGGCCTCAGGTTCAAACACAGGGAACCCCATTTCTAGCAGGGTCAAGGAACAGCTCAAAGGGGTTAGGTAAAACGTCTGCATCTTCCCTTGTGCTCCACCGGGCACTGCCTTCTCCTTAAGGAACAAACCCGCCCCCGCCCCCCCAAAATCATCCAGCATGGTGTAGTGGTTAAGAGCAGGTGCACTCTGGAGAACCGGGTTTGATTCCCCGCTCTGCCACTTGAGCTGTGGAGGCTTATCTGGTGAACCAGATTAGCTTGTGCACTCCAACACATCCCTTCTGGGTGACCTTGGGCTAGTCACGGTTTTTTGGAGCTCTCTCAGCCCCACCCACCTCACAGGGTGTTCGTTGTGGTGGGGTGGGGGAAGGAAATTGTAAGCCCCTTTGAGTCTCCTTACAGGAGAGAAAGGGGGGATATAAATCCAAATTCTTCTTCTTATGTGTCTCTACTTACTACTTACATGCTTTTGATCCTTATCCCTGTTCAAACAAGATCTCTTTTCACCCCGTTTGAGATCCCTTGTTCAAATATTGATGTGAGCTGCTCGTGTTTTCTTCCTTCGGGGCACACTTCCCTTCCTGGAGAGTCTACAAAAAGATATGGACATGGGGAGTGTCTAGTGTGTACATTCTTATACGTATGTACACAAGGATTCTGAATTGCCAAATAGGCACACGCAGGCTGCCGTGATTCATGATAAATATTTTGAACAGTGATAGCGTATGAGTAGTCAGCTACGGGTTCTTGAGTGAGTTGCAAAACAAAAGAAGGAAACTTCCTCGGTCTGTTGCAGAGCCGATGGATGACGCATGTGGTGGGTAGTACAGTAATGTGCAATTGAGCGCAAGGCAGGGGCGTAATGCCCATTGGGCAAGGTGGGCAGCTGCCCAGGGCATCACCTTGTGGGGGGCATCAAAATGCAGGATTCGTTTTGGGGTATTTTTAGTGGTTTTTCATTTGTGGCCTGCAGGGGGCGCAATTTTTAGGCTAGTGGCACCAAATTTTCAGCGTATCATCAGGAGACTGTCAGAGAGATTAAAAAAATTATCCGTAAAGTGGATAAAAGAAGAACAGAGAGGTTTTTTACCAAATAGGCACAGTAAAAATAACCTCAGAACAATTATGGACATTATTGAGATTCTAAAAGCTAAACCAAGTAAAAAACTTGCCCTTATCTTCCTAGACGCCGAAAAGACGCAGTATCCTGATGAGACCCTGCAAGTTTTGAGACTGTGCCTTCATAAATGTGCCCCCCCCCCCACAGCCTGCAACCCCCATTGACAGCAATGCAGAAAACTCAATGCAGAACAAAGATTCTTGGGCAAATTTCTGGGATGTTCCTGCAGGGAGTGCATTTTTGGATGTATCAGCACCAAAATTTCAGGGTATCATCTGGAGACTATCATGATGGCACCCCCCAAGTTTGGTGCAGTTTGGTTCAGGGGGGCCAAAGTTATGGACCTTCAAAACTGTAGCCCCCATCTCCTATTAGCTCCCATTGGAAACAATGGGGGATGGGACACCCCTTTTGGGAGTCCATAACTTTGGACTCCTTGAACCAAACCTCACCAAACTTGGGGAGTAGCATAAGGACAGTCTCCTGATGATACGCTGAAATTTTGGTGCTGATTTGTCTAAAAATTCACCCCCTGCAGGCACCAATGTCCTGGTGCAAAAATAAATTTGGTCGGAAGGGGCCTCCAGCTCAGGTTTTGCCCAGGGCTACAGTTTGCCTCGTTACACCCCCTGGCGCAAGGGTGTCGGGCATTGATCTTTGGTATGAGAACGGCACTGGAATTCATTCAGCAGTGTGTAATGGAGCACAAGGGTGTTGGGCAACAGAAATGCCACTGGAAATCACGCACAGATATCCTACCGAAAGGGAAAAAACCCACCTTAATCAAGCCCAGGGTAATACCAATTGCCATTTTGAGACCACAAAGGGATTTTCCTCTAGGCCAGATTGGCCAGGGATCAGGGGTCATTGGGAGTTTGTAGAAGGAAGGAAGGCAGTTGTGAATTTCCTTCATTGTGGAGGGGGGTTGGACTAGATGACCCTCGAGGTCCCTTCCAGCTCTATGTTTCCATGGCCTCTAACAAGCTTTGTATTTGCTTTTTTTCTGCTGATGTTAACACCGCCATCCCTTCGCTTCTTCCTCTTGAGATTTTCTTCTTGCTGAGGACTTTGGAATGGTTTATAATTCTCCCATTGGAACTCTTTTGTTCCTCTTGTTTGCGGAAGGATATGCCACTTGACCAGGTCAAGACCGGTCTGAGCATCTTCTGCGATGTCGTCTTCCTTTTAGTTACTCTTTTTCTGGTGGGAAAGAGAGGCTCGTAAAGGATTCGCTGGGTTACATGCCACTGAATTGGGTCAGGTGGTAACCTTTGAATGCTTGCCACTCTGTTGGTGAAGGAGACCTAGCTGTTGACTCACCAAAAGCTCTTTGTTGGCTGGAATGTAGAAAGCTGCCATGTTCTGGGCAATTTGCAAGGCAAAGTTGCTGCAAAATCAACACCGCTATCTTGCAGGATGGATGTGCGCTACTGATTGGAAGGAGTTGTGTTGGGAGCACGGGATCTTTGTATCTGTGCCCTGGGTCAGTATTTATTTATATCTCTACTTTCTTTCCAGCGGAGACTCAAGCAAATTACATCATTCTCCTCTCTTCAGTTTGATCCTCACACCAACCCTGAAAGGTTGGCTAGGCCAGGAGTATGTGACTGGCCCCAAGTTAGCCAGCAAGCCTCCGTGGCAGAGTGGGGACTCGAACTTAGGTTTCCCAGATCCCAATCTGACACTTCAACCATTACTCCGCCCTCAGTCTCCTACCGTGTTTCCCCGATAGTAAGACAGTGTCTTATATTAATTTTTGCTGCCCAAGATGCGCTATGTCTTATTTTCAGGGGATGTCTTATTTTTCTGCTCCACAGCTGCATGCTCTGGTGTTCTGTTCTACAGGCATGCTTCCAAACAAAAACTTTGCTATGTCTTACTTTCGGGGGATGCTTTATATTTAGCACTTCAGCAAAACCTCTACTACGTCTTATTTTCAGGGTATGTCTTATTTTTGGGGAAACAGGGTAGTATCCAAAAGTGCTTTGGGGGCTGTGTCGCTGGGACATCAGAGCTCTGCTCGCTGCCGTGCTCATGCTCAATCAATGACTAAAGGCCTTATGCCAAACGAGACCATTGTTCCATCAGTATTGTCTACTCTTGACTGGCAGCATCTTTCCAGGGTTTCAGACGGAGGTCTTTCACATCACCTACTGACAGTTCCTATCATGAAAGCAAGCCTGGGAGAGCCAGTGCTTGTTTCAGTAAAGACCTGGGTTCTTTTCTCCAATAACTCCAACCAGTTAAGGTCTCAACGATTTTTATTGAAAAACAGAAATAAAAGAAATAAAAGTTCAAAACGAAGAGATAAAACATAAATGCAGTAAGAGATTGCTCAACTGGTTACATTCCTTTTGGTTCTTTGTCCCCATTCCGGGAACCCATGGCCCAGAGATGCTTCTCTGACCACGTCTCAAGATGGAATTCAAAACCCTTTGTTTTCCCCTTCTCAGGAAAGCTCTGTTCAGGCCACGAGGTAACTTAGGCCTTTGAAGTTTCATCCTGGCACCTTTGTATGGCTTCCTGTCCTCCCTCCAGGAGATCAAAAGGCAAAGATGCTTTTCACAGTCATACATGACTTTGCTAGTTTTACAGTACTATTCCATCACAGTTCCTTTAACTGGGGGTGATGGGGATCGAACCTGGGACCTTCTGCATCCAAACCAGAGGTTTTTCTGATGAGCCACATCACAAGAAGACCTCTTGCAGAAAGAGAAAAGGATGCCCTGATGAGAGGATCGCAGTCCGTCTGGGCTCACGCCTGGAGTCTTTCAGGTATAGTCTGTTGTAGATGATACAACAAGGGATGCGGATGTGCTGTTCTGAGAACAAACATTCAAAAAGAAGGGTGTGGCTCAGTGGTAGAGTATCCGCTCAGCATGCCAAAGGTTCCAGGCTCAATCCGTAGCAGCTCCAGTTGAAAGGATCAGGTAGCAGATATGTGAAAGACCGACTGAGACCCGGAGCTGTGGCGCATCTGCAATGGGGACAGGAGGGTCAAATGATCCTGGGCGCAATGGCTGGGGTGTGTGCAAAATCGCCCTCTCCCCTCTCCTCCCCTGCACCTAAAAACAGAGCTGGCCTGCTCTGTCTTTAGGCGTCCAAGGGCCCGGAGAGGGCAGGAGGTGTCCTGGAAGGAGGCCAAGGGGGAGGGGGCGGGTCCAACGGGCTCCATGGCAGCAGGATGACCCAGGAGCCAGTCTGCCGCTGCAGTGCCTGTCCAAGCTGCCCGTGAGAGGGGGCGGGGGGGCACCTGGAGGCGGTGTTGTCCTTGGGCACCATTTCTCCCCAATATGCCTCTGCCCCAGAGAGAAACTCAATATGCCTCTGCTACCAGTCTGAGTAGCCAATTCTGACCTTAACAGACCAGTGATCTGATTCGACTTCGTGTGTTCATGTTCCCTGCTTGTAATCTTCAGGCTCGAAGGACCGGGTTTCTCGTTTCAGATGAATAACGCTTAATTGCAACATATCTCGGCACGTCGGGTGAACGTATGATAGCTTAGGTCTTGAAAATCGTTATTTTTCTCCCAGGTTGAATGCACTGCGTAACTATAAAACATTGATTTCCCCCCCCCCCGCCCCGCACCCCCAGAATTGTTTATTCCCCCGGCATGGATTGGGCCAAAGCTCTCGATCTCGACGGTTAGCCAATTAGGCGTCGTAACCTCTTGCAACGGGGGCTTGTAAGGTGTTTTTAAAAGCCATCTATTCCCAAAGAGGGCTCCGAAGGCAACCGAGATAAATAATGCCACAGAGCAATTTAAACAGAACCTTGGGATGGCGGATGTAAACTTAAAGAGGAGCTGTTTTTTAAGGAGACAGGTGATTACCGGCGGAGTGGAACACAAATCCAGACGGGGTTCATTGACCTTTGCAAATTATTTACGGGGAGAATTTAGAGCCCATCCATATCCTCGTGTTTTTTTTTCAATATTCATATTTCATCACCCTCTCTTTTTTCTTTCGGTCTTGCGGTTTCACGTTTTTGCGTCGCCGGACGATTTTCTGGAAGGATGAGGTTGATTTGGTAAAAATGACACGGCCTCTTCGATCAAACGGCGAGACGTCTTCGGATGGGTGGATCCTCCTAGGATTGAATTATGTCATTGCTGAGAAAGTAAAGTGTAGCTTCGGAGATAGCTGTCAACCCTTAAATAACTACAGGGGGAATTTACCCACAGGGAGAACTAGCCCACGGCAGCCCAGTCTCAGATGCTAAGCAGGGTTTGTACTGGTTAGTACTTGGATTGTTTCTCAGGCTCGCCTACCCCTAAGGGCTGTTGTCAGGATAAAATGAGGGAGAGGAACACCATGTATGTTGCTCTGAACTCTTGGAGTAAGGGTGTGTTAGTAATAGAAAGTAATTATTTCAATGCAGTTAGAAAGACAGGCAGTGGCTCTTTGCATCCTTGACTCACTGTCAAAATTTAAAATGCCATTAGCTGAAGATATTGTCTTGATTACAAATGATGTCCAGAGAATCAATATCAGTTCGCTTGGATAAAGTGATTGCTTCAGGGGGAGGTCGAGTCTATGGAATTAAACCCTGCTGAAGTCCCGCCCCTCTCTACATCCCGCCCTCCTCAGGCTCCACCCACAAAACCTCCTAGTATTTTTCAAACCAGAGCTACAACTCTAGTTGCTGCATGTACAAAGAGGCCAGGAGCCAGATCCGTTTTTGGGTTAAATATATTGTCGGGAAACAATCAAAACGTTTCCCATTCCTAGACGTGCCATGTGTTTGTCGTGGAATCAGATCAGCCGTATATAACATATGAATCTACCGTCTTTGTTTTTCTTCTCCTTTCCTATCCGAGGCGGGGCGGGGGGGTGTGTGTGTGTGTGACACAACTGGGTGATTAAATCCTGACAATCGCAATTCACGAAAATAGGACTTTTGTTCCCCCGTCCTGTTCTGCTTTTGGCGTACAGTCATGCAAAGTTTGCTTCCTGTTCTGCCGTGTGACATATTCTCATTTTTTGGCTGGTCCATGTCCTGAGTGTGGCCTCTTTAGCCAAAAGGAAACGAAACCGATCTTCAAAAATAATAAATAGCTCATTGCAAACTTGGGTCGGATCCAGGGGGCATTTTCTCTGCACCTGTGGCATACCGAAGAAAGAGGGCTGCAGCGAGGAACATAAACCGGTGGCGCAGTGGGAAAAATATACGTTTTATTCCGTTTACCCTTTCTGTACAGGTTTTGCCCATGGCTCTTCAGGGGGTTCTAGAGGAAGATCATTTTTAAAAATGCCATTAGATACTGAATTAGGAAACACAACTTCCTTAATTGTGTATTTAATGATATTATTTAAATTAATTGTGTATTTAATGGTGTTATTTAAATACCGAACATGTGAAAAGTGCATAAATGTATCCAGAACGACAAATCCAGGAAAATGTTACTGGTTTTATACAGGTGCAATATTTTTAAAAATAGCAAGACGCTGGGAAGAATTGAGCATTAAGATTTGTGGTAGTGATAAAGGAGAAAGTGGGTTTTCCGGGCTGTGTGGAAGCAGTGGCGTAGGAGGTTAAGAGCTCATGTATCTAATCTGGAGGAACCGGGTTTGATTCCCAGCTCTGCCGCCTGAGCTGTGGAGGCTTATCTGGGGAATTCAGATTAGCCTGTACACTCCCACACACGCCAGCTGGGTGACCTTGGGCTAGTCACAGCTTCTTGGAGCTCTCTCAGCCCCACCCACCTTACAGGGTATTTGTTGTGAGGGGGGAAGGGCCAGGAGATTGTAAGCCCCTTTGAGTCTCCTACAGGAGAGAAAGGGGGGAATATAAATCCAAACTCTTCTTCTTCCGTGTGGCCATGGTCTGGTAGATCTTGTTCCTGATGTTTCACCTACATCTGTGGCTGGCATCTTCAAACAAGATCTACCAGACCATGGCCACACAGCCCGGAAAACCCACCACAACCAGTTGAATCCGGCCCTGAAAGCCTTTGACAATACAGATAAAGTATAGTCATTATTTTTAGGGGGTGGCCTATCAAGCTGAAGAAAATGTGTCAAGACCTGTTTTTCTCTTGTAAGTTTCTCCAAAATATAATTGTAAGATCCTCCAAAACATAATTGGAAAAGTCCTGCTTGCAAAATACAGCTGGTTTTCTGCAGAACTACCTAGAAGAAGAAGAGTTTGGATTTATACCCCCCCCCTTTCTCTCCTGTAGGTTAAAGTCTAGTGGTTAAAGTCAGATGCTGATTGGGATGCCAGCCTCCAGGTGTGACCTGGGGGGTCCCTGGGAATTTCAGTTTGTCTCCAGACTACAGAGACCAGTTCCCCTGGAGAAAATGGGTGCTTTGTGGGGGGGGGGACTTTGGCCTTGTACCCCACTGAGGTCCCTGTCTTCTCCAGGCTACATCCTGAAATCTCCAGGAATTTCCCAACGTGGATCTGGGAACCCAACCCCCTAAACAACCCTTGCCCGTGACACAGGGGACTTAGCAACCCTAGATGCCGCTGTCTGGGTCAGACAGGACTGTTCGTGTAACTGGTGCTTGGAAGCGTACCAGTCAAATGCCGCAGCACTGTGTCATGGCACCGAGCCAGCTATGCCCGGCTTTGCTCTTCAATCAGACTAGCTGGCACAGGCTCTTTCGGTCCCAAGATTGCAACGGGACACATAACTAGGTCAACAAAACAGCCCCTGCCGCTTGTCGGCAGGGATTCAATTCACGTTATTGCGTGAGACGTGAGGCTGACAGAACGGAGAAAGGGGTGATGAAACCAGGTGACCTCAGCAAAGTCGGACCCGATGACTCAGAAGCAGAGTATCTGACGCATTTCTTCGCAAGAGCTTGGAGTGGGGTGTGGGCTTCTTCGCCCTTCCCTGGTTTCTACTCACAACAGCCCTATGAGGTAGGCTAGGTTTGGGGAAATTCCCAGAGATTTAGAGGAAAGAGTTTGGAAAGGGCATAATTAGGGGAGAGGAAGAAGCTCAGCCAGGATGAAATGGCACAGAATTCAGTCTCCAAAGTGGCCATTTCCTTCAAGGGAGCTGTTCTTGGTAGTCTAGACAAGTTATTATCATTCCAAAACTCCACGTCCCGCGGGGAGGCTGGCAGCCTTAATTTGGACCTCTATTCTTGCATTTTCCCCATCTCCCTCCCTAGGAACATTGCATGCCTGCAGCTATTTCCCGCCGGCTGTCTTTGCTCTTTCGCGGCCTGAGTGCATGTTCTTTTCTCGTTTTACGATAGCTCTAAGCTGTGGCTCAAAACACAAGATTGCCCAATAAAAAGCCATAATACAGTAAAATTCATCCCTTGTTATAATAACGGCAGCCGCAACACCCCAGGTAATAATTCCCCAGAAGGAGGATTCAAATACCTGCTGTAAATAGTTCTAATAAGCCAGCAAGGAAAGGACAGGAAAGATGTAATCAACCGAGCAAGAAGAATATTATAAGCTGGCTGATAGACACAAAACAAATGTTTTTAGCATGGCTTTGCGATGTATTTCTCTACAATTCACAAGCTGGAACCAAGTTTGTAATTGTACCTCTCTATTTCTGCACTGGTTAAAACACTTGCAAGGCACGGAGAAAAAAAATTTCTCGGCCCAGATTGCATTTTGTACCAATAATGCCTCCCCGCATATCAGTGTGCATCTTTGAAAACAGAACCGGTTTTGTACTCCAGGCAATATAAACAGTTCAGCAAGGGAAAAAAAAACCCAACACAAATAGTTCAGAAATGTTAGAAAACACCAACCAGTTCAACAGTCATCTGATCCCTGTTTGGGAATGCCCCATTAGAGAGAGTTCACAGTAGGGACAGTACATGCCCCGGGCATTTCTCTGGTCTTGTTCTTAGTGGTTGCTATTCTTGTCCAGATCTGATAGTGATGAATTTGTAAAGTGCTCTGGGTACAGAATCTTCCGAAACCAAATCTGCTGGTGGAGAATGGTGGTTTGGGGGACTTGACTGTGAAAAGTCCATCTTGTGGGGATTCAGGGAATTTCAATAGCGTAATCATCTGCCCATTTTCTTGTGTCAAATAGCCCTAATTTGCAAACGAATTGTGGCAAGGATTATGTGTGGCATGCGAGGAGGAGGAGGAGTTTGGATTTATATCCCCCCTTTCTCTCCTGCAGGAGACTCAAAGGGGCTTACATTCTTCTTGCCCTTCCCCCTCACAACAAACACCCTGTGAGGTAGGTGGGGCTGAGAAAGCTCCAAGAAGCTGTGACTAGCCCCAGGTCACCCAGCTGGCATGTGTGGGAGTGTACAGGCTAATCTGAATTCCCCAGATAGGCCTCCACAGCTCAGGCGGCAGAGCTGGGAATCAAAACCAGTTCCTCCAGATTAGATACACGAGCTCTTAACCTCCTACGCCACAGCTGCTACAAATGTGAACCAGTTTTGTGTCTCTTCCACTGGTATGATTTCCAGCCAAGGGACTTCGTAGGTGCTCAGGGGCACTTCTCTGTGGAGCTGAACGTGGGAACCTGAATGCCAAGCAGCCATTCTGCATAGCCAGCATGGTGTAGTGCAGTGATGGCGAACCTTTTCGAGACCGAGTGCCCAAACTGCAACCCAAAACCCACTTATTTATCGCAGAGTGCCAACACAGCAATTTAACCTGAATACTGAGGTTTTAGTATAGAAAAAATGGTTGGCTCCGAGGCGTGCGTTACTCAGGAGTAAGCTTGGTGGTAGTCAGTGGCTTACCTTTGAAGCAACTGTGCAACGCTTCGAACGGGTGAATCACCACCCTAGGAGGGTTTATTCAAAAGCAAACCCCATTGCCAGCAACCAAGCTTACTCCCAGATAAAGGATCACGTTTTCGTTTTTCCCATGAAAATCAGTGCGGTTTAACAGCGCTTAACAGGGTTACCTACACTGCTTCCCCAAAACTAGGTCTTAGGTTTAATGCTAATAATCTCCCTGAAATAATTACACTATTATCACATGATTTAACTTGTGCATCGCCCACAGAGAGGGCTCTGAGTGCCACCTCTGGCACCCGTGCCGTAGGTTCGCCACCACTGGTGTAGTGGCTAAGAGCAGGTGGATTCTAATCTGGTCAACCGGGTTTGATTCCCTACTCCACCAGCTGAGTAGCAGAAGCTTATCTGGTGAGCCAGATGTGTTTCCGCACTTCACATTCCTGCTGGGGGACCTTGGGCTAGTCATAGTTCTCTCTGAACTCTCTCAGCCCCACCTGCCTCACAAGGTGTCTGTTGTGGGGAGAGGAAGGGAAAGGAGCTTGTAAGCCACCTTGAGTCTCCTGACAGGAGAGAAAGGTGGGATATAAATTCAAACTCCTCCTCCTCCTCCTTTTGCGTGATGGTATTACCAGACTGATCCATGGTGAGTTAAGGGAACCCGGTTTTCCAGCTCTACCCTTCTTGTCGACACCTGGATGTGCCTAGCTGTGCAATACCAAGATGGGGGGGCCCATTCTCTACGCTAGCCAGCATACCCCTAAGGACAGAAAGTCTTGTCTGGTCTTGCCCTTGGCCATATCTGCCTTGCAAAATAGCCTGCCACTCCTTTCCTGAAGGGTTTAAAGCAAAGACATTACCTGCTACTGGGAAGGCTGGACTATCTGCCATTAATGACAAAGAACTTGCCGATATGATTGCCCCAAGTGTTCCTGCCCTGCTGTGCTAATCTTAAGAAGAAGAAGAGGAGGAGGAGGAGTTTGGATTTATATCCCCCCTTTCTCTCCTGTAGGAGACTCAACGGGGGGGGGGGGGGGCTTACAATCTCCTTGCCCTTCCCCCCTCACAACAAACACCCTATGAGGTGGGTGGGGCTGAGAGAGCTCTGAGAAGCTGTGACAAGCCCAAGGTCACGCAGCTGGCGTGTGTGGGAGTATACAGGCTAATCTGAATTCCCCAGATGAGCCTCCACAACTTAAGCGGCAGAGCTGGGAATCAAACCTGGTTCCTCCAGATCAGAGTGCACCTGCTCTTAGCCACTGCTCTTAGCCACTACGCCACTGCTGCTCCCTTGATGGCGTTAAACTTCTTCCTCTGGCTAATTTCTCTCTTAAGACCACCTTATTTACATGCTCATTGTTTTCGCAGCCGTGATTGAGTCGCTCCCTGGCTTAGCCCATTACTGCTCAGCACCGAATATTAATTTCAAGTGCTTCACCCATCAACTTGAGCATCTTATTGTCAAAGGCTTTCCCGGCTGGAATTAGTAGGAATGTTGTGGGTTTTCCGGGTTGTACGGCCGTATTCCAGCAGTAGTATTTTCCCCTGACATTTTGCCTTCATCCCTGGCTGGCATCTTCAGTGGGTCAAGCCCATCGCCTTTTGAAGCGCACCCACAGGGCCCTCTTGGGTCGAATTTCTTGTATTCGAGTTTATCGGGATGCAAGTCCGCTTCTAGTGATCTGATAACAGCGGCTTTGAACAGAGGAAGTCATTCTGTGGTCGAGAGGGCTCCAGAAGAGAAGCGCGATATCTGATGGCGTTATCCGGCAGCCGGTACTTCAAGGCAGACGGATTAGGCAGATAACAGAACGGAGCCCTACAGTTGCAGAATACTCCAAGGTGGCTTAGGGCAAATCTACATGTCAGGCTGATATCTTTTGACTGGAAATCCAGGTGGGGTGCTTGTCTCTCAAAACAGTCACGGGGCGGGAGGCAGGTTACTGAACGCTTCTGCTCGCAGCAGTGGCGTAGGAGGTTAAGAGCTCGTGTATCGAATCTGGAGGAACTGTGTTTGATTCCCAGCTCTGCCGCCTGAGCTGTGGAGGCTTATCTGGGGAATTCAGATTAGCCTGGGCACTCCCACACACGCCAGCTGGGTGACCTTGGGCTAGTCACAGCTTCTTGGAGTTCTCTCAGCCCCACCTACCTCACAGGGTGTTTGTTGTGAGGGGGGAAGGGCAAGGAGATTGTCAGCCCCTTTGAGTCTCCTGCAGGAGAGAAATGGGGGATATAAATCCAAACTCTTCTTCTTCTTCTTCTTCTCCTCCTCCTCCTCCTCCTCCTCCTCCTCCTCCTCTGCATGGATTCCTAGTTGGAAATGCTGTCCTCTCTGCCTTCTAAGGACTGTAAAAGTCAGACCCGGTCTCTGACGACCCTCCTTCCAATCAATCGGAGAGCCGCATTTGCAATAGATAAGATAAGATTTATTGTTGCAGCCAATTGACCCATGAAACAGACATACAGTGGAAAACAGTATCCAGTCAACAATAGCAAACCCGGGTCCATACATTTAAAAAACAAAAGGAGTATGATTGCATAGACTTAGGAGCATCCCCCCCCCCCTCCAAAAAAAACACACTACCGCTGGCGTTGCTAGTTCCAGGTTGGGAAATTCTTGGAGATTTGGGAAACTAGAGTCCGGGGAGGGGGTGATTCAAAAGGGAAGGGCCCTCGGTTGGGTTGCCGGCTCCGGATTGAGAAATACCTGGGGATGTTGTGAATGGAGGTTGAGAAGGACAGGGTTTGGGGAGGGGAGTTGACTTCAGTGGGATATTTCAGCGGAGGGATTCAAATAATTTAACAACCGGTTCTGGTGGGTTTTCCAGGCTGTGTGGCCGTGGTCTGGTGGATTTTGTTCCTAATGTTTCGCCTGCATCTGTGGCTGGCATCTTTAGAGGTGTATCACAAAGAAAAGTCTGTTTCACTGTTTTCTCTGTGATACACCTCTGAAGATGCCAGCCACAGATGCAGGCGAAACGTTAGGAGCAAAATCCACCAGACCACGGCCACACAGCCCGGAAAACCCACCAGAACCAGTTGAATCCGGCCGTGAAAGCTTTCGACAATAAATTAAACAACCGGTTGTTTACAAGCACCATTTTAACAACCGGTTCTGCTGGAGTGGTGTGAACCGGCTGAATCCCACCACTGGATATGATGAGGTCAGGCTTCCCCAGCGGCTGTTTTCTCCAAGCGAACTGATCAGCTGTAATCCCAGGAGATCTCCAGCCACCACCTGGAGGATGGCAACCATAGCCCGCAGCAGAGCATCATGCCAAAGAGTCCATTTTGCCATGCAGCCGTGTTTGAAAGGGAACCAAACACTGTAGTCTGGAGAGGAGGTGCAATTCTGAGGGATCTCCAGGCTTCACCTGGAGGTTGGCAACCCCATAGCCCAGACTCTCTTCTCCCTCCCCTCCCACCACCATGTGGCATTCCAGAGCAAAATGACACCTCTGGATTTCTAATCCCGAGACTCTAGATTCATGTGTACTGTAATTTGCACTCTTAAGACATGCTGCTGAACATCAGCTTATGCTAAATAGTGGTTAAGAGCAGCGGATCTGGAGAACGGGGTTTGATTCCCCACTCCTCCACGTGAGCGACAGACTCTAATCTGGAGAACCGGGTTTGGTTCCCCCCTCCTCCACATGAAACCTGCAGGGTGACCTTGGGCCACTTCCAGTTCTCTCAGAACTCTTTCAGCCCCACCTACCTCACAAGGTGTCCGTTCTGGGGAGAGGATGGGAAGGAGTTTATAAGTGGGTTATAAAGACCAACCCTTAAGTACTCAAATGTATTGTAGGGAGAACTCTGGTGAAGCCGTCCAAGAGGAGGAGTTACTTATTCCGAATGGGTAGAGTGTGAGACAGACTACAGCATTAGAGAATAATTCCGGTCTATGCTCATAAGCATAGACGTACAACATCTTTTCAAGCATAAGCTTATTGTGACTAATGTTGTTCTGCCATTAATGTCTTGCAGTGTATATGATAATATGCTAAGAAAGAGTTCAGTGTTTTCAGTATTATAAAGTTTAATCCAAACGTTCTGTCAACCCTAGTATGACTTCATGGAGCTGCTGGTCTCTGTCCAAATAAGTATATTTTTATGGGTTGTATTACAAAATTGGTACTTTCCATTTTCAGCTTTTTTCCTACCAGATGGCAGAAACTGAGATACATCTACTATAGTAGCATGAAGGTTCAGCCATTTTCAATTCCCCCTTTCTGGGTATATTTGCAACTTGGCTCGTAGAAAACAAAGGCAATTGTAGTTTAGAGTTTTATAAATATGCCAGTTCGGCTAGGAAAGAAGTGCCTGCATTTCAATTCAATCCTCCAGCCTCCATATTTCCATTTTCTCTCCCTAAAAAAAAAAAAGAGGTGTAAATGCATTGCGTTTCCTTTCTGGAGACATTTAATGACTTCTTCCTCCTCCTTTGTATATCTCATGCAGGTCAAAGATCGAGGCCCTGAAGCTACCCGTCGTTTTTTTAATTGGTTTTACTGGAGCATTAATTTAGGCGCCATCTTGTCCCTCGGGGGCATCGCTTACATCCAGCAGAATGTTAACTTCGTCATTGGCTACGTCATACCAACCGTCTGCATCGGGGTCTCCTTCATCGTCTTCTTGGGCAGCCAGGGTTTCTTCATCACGAAACCCCCCGACGGCAGCGCCTTCACGGACATGTTCAGGATTCTGGCTTATTCGTGCTTCTCCAGGAAAAGGCCCAGAGATCACTTGAGCAACAGGTGAGTTGAATCCTATTCACCTTTGCCGCCTTTGATTCTGAGTTCTGTTTCTGGGGATTAAATGTGACACCTTTCAAAGGACCAGATCCACACACCCCCTCTTAGTAAGGGGTCAGAGTTCTGCACCTGTTGAGGTCACGAAAGCATCACTCAAGAAACATCTCTCCGGCCAGATCTTTCAAGAAAGATCCAGCGTGGTGTAATTGTTAAGAGCAGGTGAACTCTAATCTGGAGCACCGGGTTTGATCCCCTGCTCTGCCACTTGAGCTGTGGAAGCTTATCTGGTGAACCAGATTAGTTTATGCACTCCAACACATGCCATCTGGGTCACCTTGGGCTAATCACAGTTCTTTGGAGCTCTCTCAGCCCCACCCACCTCACGGGGTGTTTGTTGTGGGCAGGGGAAGGCAAAGGAGATTGTAAGATCCTCTCCCTCCTCCTCCTCTCCCCTCTAATGCTCTCTTGTTCTTTCCAAAGGGGCACCCAAGGAATCCTCCATCAACCTCCTCTAAAGCAAAGCCTCTTTGAGACGGCCAAAGCATCTCGTGGAGGGCCCTTCAGAGAAGACAAAGTCGAAGATGTGAAGGCGCTGGTCAAAATCATCCCTGTCTTCCTTGCGCTCATACCTTACTGGACGGTGTATTTTCAGGTTGGTGTCAGCAAACGAGTCTTTTCTCCCTTGTATCCAAGTGGTGTTGCAAACAGAGGCCCCTTCTGCACATGCAAAGTAATGCACTTTCAATTCATTTTCAGTTCACTTTGTAGCTGTGCTGAATAGCAAAACCCATTTGCAAACAATTGTGAAAGTGGATTGAAAGTGCATTATTCTGCGTGTGCGGAAGGGGCCAGAGACTATCATCCCCACATACATTTCGGGATAATCTTCTGGCACCTACTGCATTTGGGGGTTTCTTGCTAAATTTTGTAGTGTACAATCCTTGTTCCTTGAGGGTCGACTCCTCCTGTGATTTTCCCTGTAAGTAAAGCATCTGACTGTCAAATGAATCCATCTTCTGTAGATGGTGTTTGTGTCTTCCAAAATGTTTCCTCTTCAAGGAATGGAAGTAGGAGATTTGATTTTGCTACTGTTAGCTGTTGTTTCTTAAACTTCAGATGCAGACGACGTACGTCCTCCAGAGCCTGCACTTGAGAATCCCTCAGTTTTCCAACGGCACCTCAAACAGCCATACGGTAAGTGGGGAGAAGTGGATCTCTTTCTTGAAAAATCTGGCCGGAGAGATGTTTCTTGAGTGATGCTTTCGTGACCTCAACAGGTGCAGAACTCTGGCCCTTTGCTAAGAGGGGGCTGAGTGGTGCCATTTCACAAGGGGCATTTGTCAAATCTGGCACGTACCCCATTTGTCCCTACACGGCCTCTGCGTTCAGCAGAGGCCCATTTACTGGTGGTCCCCGGCCCCTCAATGATACGGCTGGCCTCCACCCGGGCCAGGGCCTTTACGGCCCTGGCCCTGGCCTGGTGGAACACTCTTTCGCCAACTGCCGGGCCCTGCGGGACCTTGGAGAGTTCCGCAGGGCCTGTAAGACCGAGTTGTTTCACTGGGCCTTTGGAGAGGCCAGTCGCTGATGGTGTGCGCCCCTCCTGTCCCTCCCTTTAACATCTTGGGAGTTTGTGACATCTATACCGTCCCCTTCTCTGGGAGGGGTTTTACTGATAGTTTTAATGCTGGACGCCGAATGATTCATACGGAACACTGTAATTTTATATATTTTAATGATGTTGATATCTTAATTTTCTTGTTATTGTTATATGGTTTTGTAATAAATAAGCAAGCAAGCAAGCAAGCAAGCAAGCAAGCATTTCTGGCCCAGACAGCCAGTCCAAAGTGTCTTCAGATTAGAATCCATCACTCTGACTCCTCTAGAGATTTTTGGGTGGATTTTGGAGATGGTAGGATTTGGGGAGGGGATGCACCTCAGCTAGGAACAATGCCATAGAAACCACCCTCTGAAGTAGCCATGCCCTCCAAGGGAACTGATTTCTATGTCCAGCAACCAGTCGTAGTAGTGGGAGATTGTCAACTGTAAGTCCGCATCCTGTCCCTTTCGGTCTCGAAAGTTTTGCCTCGCTTTTTCTTTTGGGGGCCATCGAGTCCAGGCTGCTGAATGATTCATGGGCGTCGCAGCGAGGCGCCTCTGCCTCTGTAGCTCTTTTGAACGCATCCCGCATTCCGCTCACCTCCGTAACATGCTAATCACCCGTATCCATAATGTATGATGATTTTAATGCAGTATTTATAAATGAGGCTTTTGAATCCAGATGCACACCTGCTTTGTATTAACCAGTCAGCGCCGCTCCGTAATCGTGGAACCGCATCGCAGCCGCTTCGAGCAGCAAAATTTCCGAAAGGAGCAGACGAGTTCTGAGCCCAGCAGGGTTCCCAATTTGTTGTTTTTTTCCCTCAAATCAAAGATAGGCCGCTAAGCTGCCGTAAACAACTGCACAGTGCCCCCAACTCCTGTGTAATGCTCGTTCTAGGGTTGAGAAATTCCCGAAGGTTTTGGGGGGGGGGTTAGGGAGGGGACGGACTTTAGGAAGGGGAGGGTTCTCAGCCGGATATAATTCCACAGCAGCCATTTCCCCCAAAGAACTGATTTCCATTTTTTTGGAGATCAAGTGTAATCCCAAAAGCCACCGCCTGGAAACTGGCAACCGTAACTCATTTGTTTTTCTGGTCATTGTGCCCCCCACCCCCAGCGATGTCACAGTTTCATGAGGGAGAGCCGCCATATTTCCAAGTGTGCTTTCCTCCCAGGCGAAAAGAAGCTTCTAGAACCATCTCACCGGGCCCCAGTTTCTTGTCAGAAAATAGGGTCTGTAAAATGTTAGCGTTATAGACATAGTAAGTAAGAGCACTTATTTTTATGCTCAGAGCCTGAGTCCGCTGACAAGAAACAGCTTCCTTGAATATTTTCTTTTGTATAGACCCAAACAGGCCCAAAATGGCCACCTTCCTGTTAGTTCTCTTGCAATCACAGTGTTAATGGCAGCTACTAGAAGATGTTCTCCTGGTCTTACTTATGCAGCAGGAGTGTGAACAGGAGGCAGGGGATCGCCCACCCTGGCAGGGGCTGGCAGTCCCATATTAAACCCTGCCAAGGTCTCTCTCATTCCCAGACCCTCCCCCCACCCCCCACCCCCCACCCCCCGTAGCCTGCAGTCCCAAATTTGAGGAATTTTCTGACCTGGATTAGGCCACCCTAAGAAGGAATCCACCAAAGAGCAACAACCGGAGTCCCCAAGAAACAGCAGTACCATTGAAAGCCTCACAAGGAAACCTTGATTAAATAATAATAAGAGAAGAGTGTGGATTTCTACTCCGTTTTTCTCAACCACGAGGAATCTCAAAGCGGCTTAGAAACTCCTTTCCCTTCCTCGCCCCACAACAGGTGCCCTGTGAGGCAGGTGGGGATGAGAGAGTTCTGAGAGAACGGTGACTAGCCCAAGGCCACAAGGCTTCATGTGGAGGAAATAAATTCAGTACGCCAGATAAGAGTCCTCCGCTTATGTGTTGGACTGAGGAACGACACCCAGTTCTCCAGGTTAGAGCCCACCTGCTCTTAACCAGGGCACCATGTTAGCTCTCACGCTTGCTGACTCTCAAGAGTTGCAGCTTTCTCCCTGTCTCCTATGGTACCTTGGCCTGTTTTCGAATTCCCAGCGCAGCCCAGGGCCTCCGCGTACCCTTTGCAAACCTGAATGCTTAATTTTTTTTAAAAAAGAAAAGAATTATCTTAAATCAAGGATCCCAGTGCGGTTTTTAAATATTAATGGAGCCCCGGCAACTCGCCCGTTTGAACTTTTCCGGTGGCTGCTGAGCTCCGCAAAACAGGGCGGCCTTTCCTCCCGCTGTCGGAAACGTGACGGAGTTGACCCGTGCCACTGTTTTGTCAGGATCAATTTTAATGAAGGAGACGGTCAGCAGCATTAAGTGGGTTTCTTTGAAAGCGTGTGCAAATGGATCTTGCACATGTGCAAAATATCTCTGTCGTAAACACTCTGTGTGGGCGCCCTCTGCCCGGGAAACTTAACCTATGATCTGCAATACTCCGACGCTGTCATAAATCGCTTTTGCCAAATCGTCCCAGGCCACTGCGGATGCTGTGTTATGTTACTTTAATGAGTTGGCTGCCTCGGGGAAAATAAATTCCACCTCTCTCTCTCTCTCTCTCTCTCTCTCTCTCTCTCTCTCTCTCCCTCTCTCTCCTCCTCCTCCTCCCCCCCCCCTTGGGCTCCTCGGCTTCTGTGCAACAGGCATTTAGTGCTGGCAGTTTCCAAGTGTTCATAAGGGATGCAAAAGTGATTGCAGTTTTAACCCAACCCAATGGCAGCGTACGGGAGAGACAAAATACTGACTGAAATGCAGAGGTGTATCCAGGGAAAATGTAGCCCGTGCAAAATCTGAGATTTCAGCCTCCCCCTGCCCCCCGCCCCCATATGGATAGCCACCCTCCCCCCCATGACCAGTTTATGGAGTTAGTGTATGGACTCGCGGGGGGGGGGGGGAAGGGTGTGGAGGGCGATTTTCTTCCCCCTATGTGACTAAAGGAGCAGCAGTGGCGTAGTGCTTAAGAGCAGGTGTGCTCTATTCTGGAGGAACTGGGTTTGATTCCCCCGCTCTACCCCTTGAGCTGTGGAGGCTTATCTGGGGAATTCAGATTAGCCTGGCACTCCCTGGCACTCAGATTAGCCTGGCACTCCCAAAACTGTTGGAGCTCTCTCAGCCCCACCTACTACACAGGGTGTTTGTTGGGGGGGGGGAGGAGTTTTTAAGCCCCTTTCAGTCTCCTACAGGAGAGAAAGGGGAGATATAAATCTAACTCTTCTTCTTCTAAATGGCCACAGCCCGAGGACATTTGACCTCGTATGTCCCCCTCAGCGTTACGCCCCTGCTGAAATGCAGAGGGAAGAAAACAGCCTGGGTATTGGGAGTTTTTCGGGCTGTGTGGCTATGGTCTGGTAGTTTTACTTTGGAGCTGAGAGAGCTCCAAAGAACTGTGACTAGCCCAAGGTCACCCAGCTGGCATGTGTTGGAGTGCACAAGCTAATCTAGTTCACCAGGTAAGCCTCCACAGCTTAAGTGGCAGAGTGGGGAATCAAACCCAGTTCTCCAGATTAGAGTTCACCTACTCTTAACCTCACACCTCGCTGGCTCAGGAAGGAAGGAAAGTTAGGGTTGCTCAGTCCAGGTTGGATAACAACTAGAGATTTGTGAATGGATCCTGGAGAGGGCAGGGGTCTCAGTGCCATAGTGTTCATTCCCCAAATCATCAATTTACTGTGGGGAATTGATCTTTGTAGTTTGGAAATGAACTGTAATTCAGTGGGATCCGCAGGCTGCACTTGGAGACCCGTGTCCTTATTCCTGGCCCTTCTTGGACGTCTCAGTGAATTTGTCTCATCTTCTTTCAAAAAAATCCTTTTTAACTACCGACTCTCACCGCATCATGTGGCGCAGAGTTCCACAGGCTAATTCTGTTTTTTGGGACAGAGGCACTTTTCTTGGGACCATGGCCTTGCCCGCGCTGTCAATTCCACACCCGCCTCCTTCCTCGCTGCTAGAAGACTGCTTCTTCAAGGATTCTAGCACCGAACGAATGCTGCCAAGGCCTCCGTCGGTCCCTTGGATGTTAATTGATTATGCCAGTCGAAGTGAATATAAGGAAATATCTCCGAAAAGAAAGATTTTTGTCTCGAAAGTATGCGCGTGCCAGAAATGTCGCCTCCAGCATTATCTCTTGAATAGGTAGCTTTGCTGAGTTAAAAAAAAAGAAAGTATAAAATGTTGAAAGCAAGCAGCGAAGGCTGTTATTAGTTTCTCTCTAAGATGAAAGTGCTCGCAAATGACATTTTGGAAATTGGGGCTCTTTTTACGTCTGGCTTTGATGTGCCGCCTTGAAAAAGAAAAGACAAGTCACTCACTCTGTGCTTGATGTGTGTACTCAAATCGTCCTGGATTGGGAGCCGAGACAACTCAGCATTTATCCCAGCTCTCTTGATTGATAATTGAAACGGCGCTTCTGTAACTCAGCATGGTAACCGCTCCTTGTCTATCTGTTCCTTTCTTTCTCGCTCTTTCTCCCTCTCTCACCCCAGGGCTTTTTGAGCAATGAAAATTGCAATAAATTTCGTACAGCATGCAAGGTTTGAAAGTGAAATTTGACAAACACACACAGCAGGTGAACATAATTCAAAGTTGGTAGCTTTGATTTCAGAACTTGGGATTGGCCGATAGGCCAGTCAGAAAGGATTTTGGCTCGCTGGCCAATCAACTGATGGACAAGTATATTTGAAGTATGAATTTATTAAGACTGACAGAGACCCGCCGTTAACAGGTTTAAGTGAATGATGGTGGTGTGGGGGCAGTAGCTTCTGCCCTCCCCCTGACTGGAACCGTGCTTCCTCCCCTCACACGTGGCAAAGGGAATGAATGCTTCCTGCCCCTACCTCTGATAGTCTTGGAGAATCACTCCAGCATTTCAAGCTGAAACAGCCCCAAGCAAAAAGAGCAACTTCCTTTCCTTTCCTGTCAACGAAGGATCCAGTTCTCATCAGCTCCGCTGCCAAATTTCTGTCGCAGACGCTAAAAACGAAGTCTTGCTGAAACAAGAAAGCTGCGGAAATGTTTATTCACTAATTTTATTTCTCTTACAACCTATTGGTTTTATTGCTTAATAATCTTAATTTACTTTCATATGCCAGTAAAGCAGAGGTGGGATCCAACCTGTTCCCATCACTTCTCTAGAAGTGGTTACTAAATTTTTTCTGAGTGCCGAGAAGGGGTTACTAAAGCAACCTCCCTGCCCAATAGGGTCTGGAGGTGCGTGTGTGCATCTGCGCCACTGTTTGAATCCCACCACCATCGGAACCTGTTATTAAAATTTTTGGATCCCACCACTGCAGTAAAGGCATCTAAATCTGAATAAAACAATTATGAAGATGCCACCACTGTTTCAAGTACAGATAATCAACTTTAATTTTTTTTAAAATCCTGCATTTTTCTGCAAACCAGAAGTTTTTCCAGGTTTGAAGAAAATCTGCCTCATTTGGCAGATTTGTAGAAAATTATCCCTTCTGTCTATGCCAGGGGTCTGCAACCTGCGGCTCTCCAGATGTTCATGGACTACAATTCCCATCAGCCAACTGGCCATGCTGGCGGGGGCTGATGGGAATTGTAGTCCATGGACATCTGGAGAGCCACAGGTTTCAGACCTCTGGTCTACGCTATCTCTATCTTGACATGGCCCCATTCTGCAGATTTAAGTATCCGCAGATGGGGCCATCTAGAGAACTGGATATATTGATGATGATGAAAGAGGCAAAGTGAGCATCAGGCTTTATAGTCAGAATTATTTCATCTTACCTGCTTTCCAAGGCGAATGGGAGTGCCGGGGAATATGTAATTGACCTTCTATTGCTTTCTGCCTGACGTGCTGCCGATATTAGCTCTGATGGGTGTTAAAAAGCCATCTTTGGGTGTATGCATTCCAATAATTTCACGGGACTGTGTTTATCAGAAATGAGTGGCATAATCCATCACACAGCAGATAAGCGTTGCCGTGATTAATAGGGCTTAATGGCATCTAAGCCTCCGGCATGACGATCATGTCCTTTTAACGAGATTTCAAGATAAGCAGAGCCAGCAATATCTTACCACGAGCGCGAATTGCTCTTCCTCTCTCGAGATAGCTTGATTTCGCTTCCCTCGCACCCTAGGAGGATTGATGCTGTTTTTATTGTGGCGTAGGAAGGTTAAGAGCTCGTGTATCTAATCTGGAGGAACCGAGTTTGATTCCCAGCTCTGCCGCCTGAGCTGTGGAGGCTTATCTGAGGAATTCAGATTAGCCTGTATACTCCCACACATGCCAGCTGGGTGACCTTGGGCTAGTCACAGCTTCTCGGAGCTCTCTCAGCCCCACCCACCTCACAGGGTGTTTGTTGTGAGGGGGGAAGGGCAGGGAGATTGTCAGCCCCTTTGAGTCTCCTGCAGGAGAGAAAGGGGGGATATAAATCCAAACTCTTCTTCTTCTTTTGACTACTTTACCTGGTTATATGGTGGTAGATAACATTGTTTTAAAATGGGTTTGGAATATTTGATACTCCCGGTTGCTAAAAGGCAAGCTGCAAGCGGAAGGGGGAAGGGCTGATTTTAATTAATTCATAGTGACCTTGCCTGAGGCTATCTGACCTGGGGGGCGGGAAGCAGCTAGGAACTCCTCATTCATCTCTGCACCCAGATCCAGCTGAGAGCCCCCCCTTGCTTCAAACTACCATCAGTGGTGTCCTCAGAAGGAGGAGTTGAAGGAACCAATGAGAATCTCCTCCCCGACAAACATTTTGGTGGTGGTGTAATGTGTCATCAAGTCGCAGCTGGTTTACGGCAGCCCTGCAGGGTTTTCAAGTCAAGGGATATTCCGATGTGGTTTGCCGTTGCCCGCCTCTGCACAGCAACCCAGGACTTCCTTGGTGCCCCCCCCCCCAATCTGTCTACTGACTAGGGCTGGCCCTGTTTAGTTTCCAAGGTCTGATGAAATGGAACTAGCTTGGGCCATTTTGGTCAGGGCAGTAAAACATTTTACAGAATTTTAGTTGTCATGAGTGGTATAGTGGTTAAGAGTAGGTAGATTCTAATCTGGAGAACCGGGTTTGATTCCCCACACCGCCACCTGAGTGGCAGAGGCTTATCTGGTGAACCAGATGTCTTTCCGCACTCCTACATTCCTCCTTGGGCAAGTCACAGTTCTTCAGAACTCTCTCAGCCCCACCTACCTCACAAGGTGTCTGTTGTGGGGAGAGGGAGGGAAGGGAGTTTGTAAGCCACCTTGAGACACCTTACAGGAGAGAAAGGTGGGGTATAAATCCAAACTCCTCCTCTTCCTCTTCTTTTTCTCTTCTTCATCATGTGAATTGCCTTTTGATTTTTGACTGAATTGTAGGGGCGGCCGGGGGGGGGGGGATAAATTCCAAGGGTGGAAAAGGTACTTTCAAAAAATCCAAAGTTTCTTTTTTGAAATGAGGAAGAAGACGTGGCTGATAATTTAAGATCAAGCCCAGCGCAACTCGAGGACATGTGAAGACTTTTTAGTTTATTAACAGCTAAGTGTCAAATGCATTTGATGCTTTTCTGTACCAAACTGGGCAAAGAAAACTCTTCTTTTTTTAAAAAAAAAAAGGCACGCAAATCAAACGTACAGAATATGACTGACGCTTTTCCTCTCCTTTTCTCAGTTCCCAGCGGCGTGGCTGACCATGTTTGATGCGGTGCTGATTCTCATCCTGATACCTTTGAAAGATAAAGTGGTTGACCCCATTCTGAAGAGGAACGGCTTGCTTCCCTCGTCTCTGAAGAGGATTGCGGTCGGAATGTTCTTTGTGATGTGTTCCGCTTTTGCCGCAGGTGAGAAGGGGAAAGAACGTCAAGGCGCCGCTTTTCCACCGCCCTCTTCCAACCGTCGAGGGGTGGCTGGGAACATCTGAGAGGTATTACACTCCTGCCTGGTGATTTTGGGGGGCTCTCTTAGAAAGCAGCAAGACACACTGACGTTTGTCTTTGAAAATCAAATTGCAGTATTGCATCGTCGAAGGCTTTCACGGCTGGAATCACTGGGGTGCTTTGTGGTTTCCGGGCTGTATGGCCGTGTTCTAGCAGCATTCTCTCCTGATGTTTCGCCTGCATCTGTGGCTGGCATCTTCAGAGATCCTTTCACTTGAAGAAAATGGCTCCTCCAGATGGTGGACTCTAATCTCCAGATGGTGGCATTGAACCCATTAAACTCCTTCCCCTCCCCAAACTCCGCCCTCCCCAGGCTCCTCCCACAAAATCTCCAGGAGTTTCCCAATGCGGAGCTGGCAGCTGCACCCCTACCTTCCTCCAAGCGGCAGCCTTTTTCAGTGCTTACGGAGAGCAATCACATCACCCCTCCACCAGTGTGGTGTAGTGGTTAAGAGCCGGTGGATTCTAATCTGGAGAACCGGGTTTGATTCCCTGTTCCTCCACCTGAGTGGGGGAGGCTTATCTGGTGAACCAGATGTGTCTCCGCACTCCTACATTCCTGCTGGGTGACCTTGTTCTCTCAGAACTCCCTCAGCCCCACCTGCCTCACAAGGTGCCTGTTGTGGGGAGAGGAAGGAAATGGAGCTTGTAAGCCATCTTGAGTCTCCTTACAGAAGAGAAAGGTGGGGGATAAATCCAGTGGTGGGATCCAAAAATTTTAGTAACAGGTTCCCATGGTGGTGGGATTCAAACAGTGGCGTAGCGCCAATGGGGCTGGGCGGGGCACAACGGGGGCGTGGCCGGACATTCCAGGGGTGGGGCATTGCTGGGCGGGGGCTGTGGCAAGGACACAGCCACTGTGCTGGTCCTTGGGCGGGAAACGAATGCATGCAGGCGCAGGCTGCCATGCACGCCGGTGCACCTCCTGCCAGACTGCTTCAAGTTCTGCGCGCTAATGCTGAGAGGAGGGGCGTAACTAAGGCAAAAATCACATGGCAAAATCACCAATTAGTAACCCCCTCTCGGCACACACAAATAATTAGTAACCTACACTCGGGAACCTGTGAGAACCTGCTGGATCCCACCTCTGGATAAATCTGAACTTCTCCTCCTCCTCCTCCATACTGAATATTCCCACATCCCTCGGCTTTTCCTCATGGTCTCCAGGCCCCAAGTCAGCAGACAGTACTGACCTCAAAATACCAAAGGTCTGACTTAGTAAAAGGCCATTGCATGTGGAAGTTGCAAGGAGCGGAACATCTGGTGCTGACTCCAGGCTCCTAGCGGGAGTATCTGTCTGCTTCATTCCCTCCTGTAGAGCACGGGGCAGGAAGGGGTTATCGTTGTCAGATCTGCAAATTATCTTCTTTCAAGAGTAGCTTTCTCACCCTGAGCACTGCCAGCGGCCTGCGTCTCTCGGCAGTGTTTCACGGCCTGCCCAAGCCTTCACCTACGATCCGCTGTAATGAACGTATTGATAAAGCATTACAGCGTCCAGTGAATTAATGTTGGGGCTTGTAATGTTCCCCGTATATTCCGGACAGAGACACTTTATGGGGCCATTAAGGCATCTCGCGATGAGAGAGGTAATTACCTTATTAGGGACAAGGTCATTTTGATGTGTGGCCAAAGTTCCTGCCGCAAAGTCACTGCAACTTAAAAGACGGATATTTCTTTGGATGTTTAAAAATAGATAGGAATTCCTGTGTCAGTTTGGAGGCACAGGGGTAGAAACCCCGTATATTTTTAAGCCGTCCAAAATCTGTACCAAAGACCTCCAAAATCTGTACCAAAGTTGATTCATGGCTACCAATCTGGATCCTCTTTGATCTGAGATTGCAAATGCCTTAACAGTCCAGGTGCTCGGGAGCAACAGCCGCAGAAGGCCATTGCTTTCACATCCTGCATGTGAGCTCCCAAAGGCACCTGGTGGGCCACTGTGAGTAGCAGAGAGCTGGACTAGATGGACTCTGGTCTGATCCAGCTGGCTTGTTCTTATGTTCTTATGTTCCAGATTCTTGCATCCCAAATATGTGTTTTTGTAATGGGAATACATTTGCTTACATGCTGCGATCCACACAAGTAGAATTTGGACTCTTTCAGAGATCGGACCCAATTTGTTTCGGTTTGTCGGACTTGTAATATCGCTGGATTGATATCATATGAATTTGGTTATCTCTGATAGCACAACATCGCAGGTTGCGTGCTCTTCGTTTTAAGCCCTCCCGGGTGCCCAGCAACCATTCTCAAAGCCACCGGAGCGGTCTGTTGAAGAGTTTCGGTTATGATAAATATCTTATCAATTGTACGGGAGTGCAGCTGATCAAATCTAGCTAACATTGGCTGTGCTTTCTTACCTGGGCTTTTCTTGTAAATTCCTGAGCAACAGTATTCAAGACTGCTCTGCTGGAAAATCGACTTGTCTTCCAGTCTTTGGAAACAATCACAGCCAAAATTTAATCCTAAATTCACAGTGGTCTAAAACATATTCGATCGAGATTTGCAACCCATCGTTCTTCAACTCCAGTCTAGCAGAACTGATGAACGTTCATCATATGACGCTTGGCATGATTGCAGTGATATAAAAACATCTCATTTTTTATCCAGCTTGATCCTAACACCACCCTAGAGAGGTAGGCACAGTTATCCCTTCCACATTTCAAGGGTTAGGGGTGTGGTGCCCCCTGTGATCTGGAAAATCCGTGTAAAAAATTCTGGCCCCCCTCGTACCAGAAAAGGAGCAGCAGTAGTGTAGTGGCTAAGAGCAGTGGCTAAGAGCAGGTGCGCTCTGATCTGGAGGAACCGGGTTTGATTCCCAGCTCTGCCGCTTGAGTTGTGGAGGCTTATCTGAGGAATTCAGATTAGCCTGTACACTCCCACACACGCCAGCTGCGTGACCTTGGGCTAGTCACAGCTTTTCGGAGCTCTCTCAGTCCCACCTACCTCACAGGGTGCTTGTTGTGAGGGGGGAAGGGCAAGGAGATTGTAAGCCCCTTTGAGTCTCCTACAGGAGAGAAAAGGGGGATATAAATCCCCCCCAAAAAAGTCTGGGTTTTTTCTTTTTTCTTAAAAAAGAGAAACTGTCCATTTTATGGTATCAAATGATAAAATATATTGATATTATACGGTACTATATATTGTGTGATATAAAATTTGTATAGAAAATTTATGTATAGAAAATTTCCGAGAATCTAAACTTTTTTCTGTGTTAACTTCTGGCCATCTTCTGGTTGTCTGCGGCTTGCTTGCTTGCTTGCTTGCTTGCTTGCTTGCTTGCTTGCTTGCTTGCTTGCTTGCTTTATATATATAGAGATAGATAGATAGATTGATAGATTGATAGATTGATAGGCCGCCTCTTCCCAGGATATATGTATATATTTAGATTTATAGGCCACCTCTTCCCCGGAGGGCTCCCGTTTAAGTTCTGACGGTTTAGCTGAGGCAGTGTGGTTCACTGGAACTGGCATGGCATGGTGGTTAAGAGGAGTGGATTTTAATCTTGACAATCAAGTTTGAGCCCCCACTCCTCCACAGGAAGCCTGCTGGCTGATCCTGGGCCTGTCTCAGTTCTCTCTGAACTCTCTCAGCCCTGCCTACCTCACAAGGTCCCTGTTGTAGGGAGAGGTAGGGATTGCGATTGTGAGCTGCTTTGCGGGGGAAAGCAACTCTATAAAAACCCACTCTTCTTCTTCTGCGTAAATTATTCCTGTGACGAAGAAGGGCTTGATGGTGCATTCCTAAGTATGCACTAACACATAAAACACATCGCCCACTAGGCAGCCAATTGACGTTTGGTATTTCTTATATATTAAGGAACAATGCTCATCACATACAATTGTAATCATATATCTATCTCATATCAACAGAATTTCATCATTCACTGTTGTATTATCACATGAATTATTTTTCTCCTTTTCTATTCAATAATCTAAACATAAACAGCCCCTTCGAAGGTGTTTCCACATTCATTCAAATTCCAGGTTCTTGCAGTTGATCACAGAGTTCATTCATAAATATTGCGGTCTTCGGTGCCTTCCTCAGTGCCAATTTGCCATTTACTTGCATATGAGGTGTACTATAGGTAATCTGTCAATGGATATTACATCATCCTAAGTATGCCTGCTTTACAAATGACCACTGGTGGTGCAGGAGGAACTCACAACTTGCTCCAGCCAGGCTGGTGGGAAGTGTGGATCCCTCCCTTTCTCTCTGTCAAGGCCCATCTCCTTCTCAGGGGAAACTTATCCAGGGGAAACTGGGAGATTGTGGCACCAAAGAATCCCTTGCTTCGTCTTATTCTTTGTGTGGGGATTGCTAGTGACGGACCTTTCCAGCCTTGCCCGGCAGAACCTGCTCCTTATCAGGGTTCGGACCCTGGAAGAATTGCACAGAATTTCGGTTTGGGGGAAGACTGTTCAAGTGCGTAGCTAGGGACATGGGCCGCTGCTTTGAGCGTGAATGTTAGATTCCGCAAACGACTTGCAGCGTACCTGTTCGTTGCACAGATGCAATGAACTTGATTTTGGCAACTCTGAATCTGGTTATTGGGAGGAGGCTGACGAGCATCACGGTCTCCCCCCTGCTTGTGAATGATGCCAGCTGGAACGGGCATTGGGGGCATGTGTCATCAGCTTGCGGAGGGAACAGGAAACATGAGGTGGGTCACGTTTCCCATTCTGTGGGGCTGACACAGCATGCGAAAGAGGAACGGACTTGAAATGCCAGCTGCTCAGGGATCGGAAAAACTGCTGCCGCCTGTTTCCTGTTCCTTAGCAAGTATACAGTCTAAGTAGACCAGTGTGTCTGAAATACTCCGTATTTTGGGTATCATAGTCTTTGGGAGAGAGCTGTTCTGTACAGCTCTATTTGGAATGATTGTCAGCTGTGTACCCATGGGGC
The DNA here is from genome assembly GCF_021028975.2 of Sphaerodactylus townsendi. NCBI lineage: Eukaryota > Metazoa > Chordata > Lepidosauria > Squamata > Sphaerodactylidae > Sphaerodactylus > Sphaerodactylus townsendi. The sequence goes on from NC_059437.1 coordinate 50,951,689, forward strand.
TTTATTTATATCCCTCCTGTAATCTATATCCAATGTGGCTTACGAAAATAACAATGAAATAACATAAAACATATATATCAAACTCCTGTGATTTGGGGGGGGGGGGGTTGCAGTGTGGCATGAGGAAGGATCATCAGTGCCCTTAAGCCTTCCCACTGCCTCGTACCCTGAGGATTTTGTCTCTTCAAAATTTTAATGGCCAGTTATACTTTGACTGAACAGCCCTTTTGACTGTTAGTATTTCTATGCAGTAGTGTGAATGGGGTGATTTAGTATTTGTGTGTACACTTATAATTTAAATCAAACAGTAAGGATGTTCTTTAGCTGTTCAGCTCAAGTGCTTTGCGGACAGGAAGATTAACAGCTCTCAGGGACACCTAAATAACCTTTTCCTTAATGTCAGAAAATAAAATAATAATGAACTGGCACCAGAGGCATATAAAGTTAAACGAATAATCAAATATTTTTATTTACAAGAACTAAATTAGGAAGTCTTTCTGGCAAAGGAGATATAAGAAGCTGGTTTTATAGAGGTTACTATTTACAAGTTGTTTCAGCATCTTTTTACAGTTAAGGTTCATACAGGTTGCTATCTCTAGTATCTTCAAGTTGTTACTGTCACTTCAAGTATACGTACAATAAGAACCCGACAGTATGGGTGTACAGTTTTATTGTTTGACTTTCTCGTTTATGTTCTAAGCCTTTAATTCTACCCATGGGTAAGTATAACTTACACAGTTCCTCAGACACTAACTTGAAGACAATCTATTCTAGAATGTCTATCTCACACAGTACTACTTCCTTGGTGACAATAATATTTATTGGGATTTTTGCATATCTGTTGTCACATGGGCAGCATCGGAGCATCCCAATATGTCCTTACTTCCTCCTTTAGGACGATGTTTCTACCTATGTATTGGCAGAGGAATGAGGCCGATATAATAATAAATCCTGATTGGTTGTTAAGAGACCAAACTGGGGAGGGGGGTGGGAGTTTTCTGGCTCAGCCACTCTTTATTTCCCTTGCAGATTCTTCAATAATCAAAAGTTTTAGATTGGCAGCAAGCTAAGCTTTGATATCAGCTTGAAACATTGATGTATGCTCTAGTTCACGTCCCGGTTTGGCAGGAACATAACTTCCAGTTTGGTCATAACGGCAAACCGTGGTTTGTTGTAAATCTTCCCTGAGGGAGGAGGAGGAAATAGTTTATGGGGCAGAGGTTCTCCTCTGGACTTTGTCATGCTCAACACATGCTGGCTTGTCTTTACCTGTGAAGCATGCCAGGGAGAGTGGATTCATGCTACGCCGAGCTTCCATACTCCAAGTAACATGAACAGCAGATAGGTCAATTCAATAAGCCTTTATTGGCATATACACGATAGTACAAAAATACAGTTCCAGTTAAAAAGTGAATAGTAAAGAACTTCACGTTTGTCATACATTCAGTTTACAAACTTCTGACAAAAACTTTGCCACTATAAGGCAACAATGAAAATCCTGACAATTTAAAAGCGTAACTACTTTATCTGATTCAGTATAATCAATCAAGGGCCCCTTCCGCACATGCAAAATAATGCGTTTTCAAACCACTTTCACAACTGTTTGCAAGTGGATTTTGCCATTCCGCACAGCTTCAAAGAGCACTGAAAGCAGTTTGAAAGTGCATTATTCTGCATGTGCGGAATGAGCCATAGAGTCTATAGCTTGGGATAACAGGCTGGATTGGAGTTCTTGGTATAATAAGCAGTTCAGGAGAATGTGTGGGATGGAATCCAGCTGCCTTTGCTACAGGGACAGAACCTTTTATCGCTTGGAAGACCTTTAAGTCTTCCTCTGTGTAGCGGAGATGGCATGATGTTAAATCTAGCCAGCATATAGGCTCTCCTGTGTATGGGATTTGTGAGCGCTGTAATATAATAGGCTGGGTATCCCTGCGTGAAAGGAATTGACATATTTGTTGGTGAACAAGATTTATTTGCCAAGCTCTGCAGTTGTTGATAGTCCAATGCTAACAGCCTCTCTTTAATGAGGGCAAAAGTTTCAGTAAAGGTTAGCATATTGAAGGAGTCACTGTCATAACCCAGTTCCCTGATCTTTAACAGCATATAGGTCCAACTTGAAAATTTCGAGCATGTATCTGCTTCTCCAAGCAGATAGACAAGTAGACAGTGCCGGCTAGGTAGACCAATGCTGCACCTTGTGATGAGAAGGACCTTACTGCCATTCTCCAACCTCCAACAGAACCTTGCAATTTAGCGCTACATCAAGTGGTTTCCGAACCATACCACAAAGCTTGCAGAACCCATATTTGTGAATGAATATTTTAGAATTCACGGAGAGAGAAGCGGATTAAGCCCTGCTTATACAAGTTTACTGTGCTATAAGGTTTACATAAGACCTGCAAGGAGGTACAGCAAAATCCAGTATTGTGGGTCACCAGCGCTTCGTGTTGCCTTAGCATTGGGGGGTCTCTTAGCTGTAATGAGATTGCCTTGATTCAGGCTTAATGTATGTGTGCGTCGGTAGCTCTGAGCTAATCCACGAGCTATGGATTTGTGTAATTCTCCCTGATGCTGACAAGGGAATACAATAATGCTCAAATCATTCAGCATCAGAAACCAGGTTTCCTGGAACGGTGCTTTTCTTTCTCTCTTTCCCCCCCCCCCCCCCCCCCCCCCCATAGTTTCTCTACATGTGAATATCGAAACTCTGTTTAAGCTGGGGATGCTTAATTCAGATAATCCTCTTTCAAAACGAATTGATCCTCATTCATTCTCTTGCCAACGCAAGGAGCGGACAACCGGAGGAGTGTTTTCGCTCGGCTAGCTCGAGCCATCCTGTCTTCAAGATCCTCTTTGAAATGGATATGCTGCGTTTATCACATTGGTAGCCCAAGGTCTTTAGAGAGCCAGCGTGGCGTAGTGGTTAAGAGCAGGTGGATTCTGATCTGATGAACCGGATTTGATTCCCCACTCCTCCACCTGCGTGGCGGAGGCTTATCTGGTGGACCAGGTGTGTTTCCGCACTCCTACATTCCTGCTGGGTGACCTTGGGCTGGTCACAGTTCTTTGGAATTCTCTCAGCCCCACCTACCTCACCAGGTGTCTGTTGTGGGGAGAGGAAGGGAAAGGAGCTTGTAAGCCACCTTGAGTCTCCTTACAGGAGAGAAAGGTGGGGTATAAATCCAAAAGTCCTCTTCTTCTTGGGAAGACACAGGACTGTTCTGCTCACTGCTTTTGCTCAAAGCCAGGTGCTGAGCTTGATTTAGGTGGGATGAAAAGTTGACCTTCGCTATAGTGGAAAATGTCCAGAATTTCTGTTCTGAGTACGACCTAAAGCCAATTCCCTTTCTAGCCTTAACTGCGGATATATCAGCAGTGATAATAGCCGTATTCCCGATCTTCATGGCCCAGGCTAGCCTGACCGTAACATCAGACCTCGTCCCAGGAGGCGATGCAGATGGGCTGTGTTAGTTCACGCAAAAAGAAAATCCACTTGTCGGGTCTCGCTCATCAGGTGTTTCCAAAATCTTCACAAGCTTGTTTTTCTAGGCCAGGGGTCTGCAACCTGCGCCTCTCCAGATGTTCATGGACTACATTTCCCATCAGCCCCTGCCAGCATGGCCAATTGGCCATGCTGGCAGGGGATGATGGGAATTGTAGTCCATGAACATCTGGAGAGCTGCAGGTTGCAGACCCCTGTTCTAGGCTGTTTTTATTTTTATTTTATTTTTGCATGAATCCGGCTTTTGAAAGATTGAGAACTTTCGGGGGGGGGGGGGGAAGTGTGGCAAAATTAAAGGGAAAAAGCTAGGGCAGGGGAGGGTAAGAGAGCTGTGCATAAAGGGAGGAAATAATTACGGAGGGGTATAGGGAACTGGGAATCTTCAAAGCCCCTGCCCCGTCATGCAGGCACACACTGTCTCAACCTTCTCCAGTTCACTCAGGTTGAGTATGGGTTCCTAGTGTGCTGCCTACGCACTTTCCAAACTGCCTTCAGGACGGCAAACCTTGTGAAATAGCGACGATGACATTTTCCAGGAACTTAAGAATCTGGAGATGTCAACCTGATCCCACAATTCCAGAATAAGAAGGAACAGTGGCCGTCAATGAAGAGGTTGACAAAACTACAGGGCACTAACTCAACACCCCCATGCCCCTGTCGATTTCTCGGCCCCCTGAGTCAACTTGTGCGCCTTCCTGTGTTTTTTTTTCCCCTTCTTCCAGGAATATTGGAAAGCAACAGGCTGAATATTGTGAAGGTCAAAACGATCGACCAGAAGATCGGGACGGGGCTATATCATGCGGCCGACATGTCCATCTGGTGGCAGGTCCCTCAATATATCCTGATCGGGTTCAGCGAAATATTTGCAAGCATTGCGGGTAAGTTTGGAGAGATAAATAGAAGCAGGGCAAGGTGGGGGGCGGGGGGGAGGGGGAGGGTTAACCACTCTGTCTCCTGAGCTGGGGCAGGGAAGATAGCTGATGGGCTTACATTGTGGAGCCAGCGTGGTGCAGTGGTTAAAAACAGGTGGATTCTAATCTGTGTACCGGGTTTGATTCCCCACTCCTCCACTTGAGTGGCAGAGACTTGTCTGGTGAACCAGATGTGTTTCTGCACTCCTACATTCCTGCTGGGTGACCTTGAGCTAGTCAAGGTCTGAACTCTCTCAGCTCCACCTACCTCACACGGTGTCTGTTGTGGGGAGAGGAAGGGAAAGGAGCTTGTAAGCCATCTTAAGTCTCCTTATAGGGGAGAAAGGTGGGGTATAAATCCAAACAACTCCTCCTCCTCTTTGTCTACTTCTTCTTCTTCTTCATCATCATCACCATCATTTTCTTTACTATCACAGCTGCCAGTTCTTTAGCTGGTTGTTGGCCTTTCATTAGGAGTTGAGCCTCCCCCAGAGGCCTACGAAGTTGTAATGTATCGGCGTAGTATTTGTGCGGGTCCCAGCAGGGCTGCCTTCTGAATCTGTCAGATGCTGATTTTGTCGATGTGTTGATTGGCCACCCTAGTGCTTTCGGAATGGCGCCCAGGGTGCCGATTACCACTGGGATGACCTCAGCTGGTTTGTGCCACAGCCACTGAGTCTCTGTCTTCAAATTGTGATATTTAGTGACCTTCTCGTGTTCTTTTCCATCGACCCTGCTGTCAACAGGTATTCCTGCGTCAATGACGGTCACATTCTTATCCTCGATCACTGTGATGACCAGTGTATTATGCGGCAACACTTTATCCGTTTGGATTCAAAAGTCCCACAAGAACTTGACCTTCTCATTTTCTGTAAATTTTTTGGACAATTTTCCCATGTTGTGATTCTTGCATAAATTCCAGTAGATCGTCTTGGCCGCTGAGTTGTGCCTCTGTACTCAGTCTGGGCGATCTTTTTGCAGCAACTGAGTACACGATCTATAGTTTTGTCAGCTTCCTTTCACAATCTGTACTTTGCATCCTCTGAGGATTTTTCAGTTCTGGCCTTGATTGTATTGTCCTAATCGCCTGCTCTTGAGCGGCTAAAATCAGTGACTCAGTTCCCTTTTTCAAAGTTCCGCCACCTGGGCCAACACTGGGTGTAAAGGTGGCAGACATTGCAGTTGATGTAAAACATGAACATAAAACATGAACATAAAATACTTTTTTCACAACTGTACTGTTAGTGCAGAGAAGTGTACTGTAGTGCAGAGAAGGGCAACGAGGATGATTGAGGGACTGGAGCACCTTCCCTATGAGGAGAGGCTGCAGCGTTTGGGACTCTTTAGCTTGGAGAGGAGACGGCTGAGGGGGAATATGATTGAAGTCTATAAAATTATGCATGGGGTAGAAAATGTTGACAGAGAGAAATTTTTCTCTCTTTCTCACAATACTAGAACCAGGGGGCATTCATTGAAAATGCTGGGGGGAAGAATTAGGACTAATAAAAGGAAACACTTCTTCACGCAACGTGTGATTGGTGTTTGGAATATGCTGCCACAGGAGGTGGTGATGGCCACTAACCTGGATAGCTTTAAAAGCGGCTTGGACAGATTTATGGAGGAGAAGTCGATCTCTGGCTACCAATCTGGATCCTCTTTGATCTCAGATTGCAAATGCCTTAACAGACCAGGTGCTCGGGAGCAACAGCCGCAGAAGGCCATTGCTTTCACATCCTGCATGTGAGCTCCCAAAGGCACCTGGTGGGCCACTGCGAGTAGCAGAGAGCTGGACTAGATGGACTCTGGTCTGATCCAGCTGGCTTGTTCTTATGTTCTTACTGCATCTATTATTTCTGGCATGGCCTCTACGGAACATGCTTTGGGGTTTGAATAACATGGCTGGGGCCACTCTTTTCCTTAACACACTCTGAAACAAAACCTAAGACATACCTTATGGTAATTACCTTCACGCATTTCACCGTATGTTTTTCTAATAAGGGTATTAAAAGTGTATTGTTTTGAAACTTTTTTTCAAAAGGACAAATGTGGATTTTAAAAAATGGAATAGCCTGAAGTATTTGTTCTGCATAAAATAGCCCCAAGTATTTGTTCTGCATAAGCGGAACAGCTCAGGGGTTCCGGTGTAGCGCCATGCAAAAGGAATGAGTCGCAATCCGGCAAATTGTGCATTCACGTTGCATCTGGGCATGAATTCTCCAGGTGATCGTCAACAAGCCAATCTCTCCTAGCCTGTGCCTGCTATAGGGGGATAAGAGTAATCTCAGCTTACCTTAGCTGCTACGCCGTAAGAACTGTTGCAATAAGATATGGAATACCTTTTGAAGATTAAATGCTACCTGTGTATTAGTGCAACAGTTTTCCCCAAAAGCCCGCCGGAAAAGGATGTTTAACTTCCTAAAAGCCTCTGAAACTTGATGGAGTTTCTTGCTCAGGATGATGTTTCAAAGGGAGAGTTCGAATTCAGAGACCGAATTCTCACGGGGATGGGAGACCTGTGCGAAAGCCGGTCACTTCAAACCACACCGCCTTCCACAAAAAAAGCTCATGCGCAGTGATTAATTAGAAATGATTACAATGTGGAATTTGCTGGCGGAGGATGCAGGTGATGGCTGCGGGTCTCGATGGCGTTGAAAGGGGATTAGACAGATTCATGGAAAGAGGTCTGTTTGTGGCAACTAGCCACAGTGGCTAAAGAGAATCAGAGGCAGTCAATCTTTGAATCCCGGTACCAGGGGACTGCAACAAGGAAAGAACGCTTTGGCCACTATGCCCTGTTGTTGGCCCTCTGGAGGAACTGATTAGCTCCTGTGTGGGACCAAATGCCAGACGAGATGACCCACTGGTCTGATCCAGCAGATCTCTCCTTATGTTCTTTTGAAGTCCTTAACCTCTATGGCCTGTTGTTGGAGCTTCAGAGGAACTGGTTGGCTGCTCTAGAAGACAAGATACTGGACTAGATAGACCACTGGTCTGATCCACCAGAGCTCTTCTTGTGTTCTTATGAAGGCCTCGGCCTCTGTGGCTTGTTGTAGGACCTCCGGAGGAACTGGCTGGCCACTCCACTCTAGGAGACAAGATGCTGGACTAGATAGACCACTGGTCTGATCCAGCAGGGCTCTTCTTATGTTCTTATGAAGTCCTTAACCTCTATGGCCTGTTGTTGGAGCTTCAGAGGAACTGGTTGGCCGCTCTAGAAGAAGATGTTGGACTAGATAGACCTCTGGTCTGATCCACCAGGGCTCTTCTTGTGTTCTTGTGAAGGCCTCGGCCTCTATGGCCTGTTGTAGGACCTCCAGGTTGGCCACTCTAGGACACAAGATGCTTGACTAGATGGACCTCTGGTCTGATCCACCAGGGCTCTTCTTAAGTTCTTATGAAGTCCTTAACCTCTATGGCCTGTTGTTGGAGCTTCAGAGGAACTGGTTGGCCACTCTAGGAGACAAGATGCTGAACTAGATAGACCCCTGGTCTGATCCCCCAGAGCTCTTCTTGTGTTCTTATGAAGGCCTCGGCCTCTGTGGCTTGTTGTAGGAGCTCCGGAGGAACTGGCTGGCCACTCTAGGAGACAAGATGGAATCGGAAGACTAGATCGGCCTCTGGTCTGATCCAGCAGGACTCTTCTTACGTTCCTCTGGTTAAAATGAAGCCTTTCCATACCCCCCCCCCCAAAAAAAAATTATAGCTGGTTTCCTGCTTATGTAAAAGTCATGTGCCATATTCCTAGTTCAAAATACCTCCCTAATGCACTAGATTTCTATGTACAGGGGGATGGTTTGATAAAGTACAGTAACTCAGTCATAGGTTTACTATTATTATTATTATTTATTATTTATTAGGTTTATAAACCGCCCTCCCCCGAAGGGCTCAGGCAACTAGCCACTACCTCATTTGTTGTTTACATCAGTGGCCCACCAGGTGCCTTTGGGAGCTCACCTGCAGGATGTGAAAGCAATGGCCTTCTGCTGCTGCTGCTGCTGCTCCTGAGCACCTGGTCTGCTAAGGCATTTGCAATCTGAGATCAAGGAGGATCAAGATTGGTAGCCATAGATCGACTTCTCCATAAATCTGTCCAAGCCCTTTTTAAAGCTATCCAGGTTAGTGGCCATCACCACCTCCTGTGGCAGCATATTCCAAACACCAATCACACGTTGCGTGAAGAAGTGTTTCCTTTGATTAGTCCTAATTCTTTCCCCCAGCATTTTCAGTGGATGCCCCCTGGTTCTCGTATTGTGAGAAAGAGAGAAAAATTTCTCTCTGTCAACATTTTCTATCCCATGCATAGTTTTATAGACTTCAATCATATCCCCCCTCAGACGTCTCCTCTCCAAACTAAAGAGTCCCAAACGCTGCAGCCTCTCCTCATAAGGAGAGCACTTTTCAGCATCTAGCAGAGTCTTCACCCTGATACTCTAGTTTTTTACATGCAGGGATTCTTTTTTCGTTCTGGAGGAGCACACGAGCCCCGTTTCTGGCTGCAGTCTTGGCTTGGCACCCAGGAGACTAGCTGCCAATCTGGATAGACATTGCTGAGCTAGCTGGACCCAGGTGTTTGACCTGTTAATAAGGCTGCCTTGTATGGTTCTAGAATATTGTTTGAGAGCAGCCGCCTTAATGGGCTTATATGTCCTTGAGTATCTCCGTGCCCTGCCTGTTTGATGTAGCGGCTGGCCGCCGAGGCTGCTATTGATTTTGGCGAAACGGAGAACCGGGAAGAGTGAACGTGGCCACAAAATCTTATTTTCTGGTCTGTTTCACACACATTCAGGGTTCATTAACAAAAATATTGCTCCGGCCTTCTCCACCGCTGTTTTGTACGTGGTTTGCTTTGTGTACTTTTCTAATTAAATAACTGTGTTGATTTCTTTCTTTCTTTCTTTCTTTCTTTCTTTCTTTCTTTCTTTCTTTCTTTCTTTCTTTCTTTCTTTCTTTCTTTCTTTCTTTCTTTCTTTCTTTCTTTCTTTCTGTTTCCATCTCTGTAAACATTTTGGTTTCATTTTACCCCTTGTTGGGTTTACAAGGGCAGAGCTCGGAGCTACGCTCCCGACAGTTGCTGAGATATTTTATTCAGCAGATGTGTTCCAGCTGGAGGGATATCATGTTTACCATGTTTATCCAGCCCTTTCTAAAAGCTCTGGGTGATGTACACGATTTTTCCCATCTCCAATGTTATGTTTACAACAACCTTGCATGGTAGGCTAGGCAGAGAGAATGCCAAAGTCCACCATGAGCAGCAGCAGTGGTGTAGGAGGTTAAGAGCTCATGTATCTAATCTGGAGGAACCGGGTTTGATTCCCAGCTCTGCCGCCTGAGCTGTGGAGGCTGATCTGGGGAATTCAGATTAGCCTGTGCACTCCCACACATGACAGCTGGGTGACCTTGGGCTAGCCACAGCTTCTCGGAGCTCTCTCAGCCCCACCTACCTCACAGGGTGTTTGTTGTGAGGGGGGAAGGGCAAGGAGATTGTAAGCCCCTTTGAGTCTCCTGCAGGAGAGAAAGGGGGGATATAAATCCAATCTCCTCCTCCTCCTCCTCCTCCTCCGCCTCACTACCAAATTTGGAAGGAAATATGGGGTTAGAAACACTTATCCCCAAGCCGTCAAGCTGCCTTTATCAAGCTGGGCTGTTCGAAATGAGGCTGTGTTGTATCATAGGCCAGCAGAGGGCATGTTTTGAAATGAGGGGTGTGTGAAACTTCCCTTAAAGAATTTTGCTAGCATCTCCCACAAAATTTCCTGTGACATTTTCCCTGAGGAGACACTCATCACCCCACTCTGTCAAAAGCAGTCGTTGAGTCTGTGTGTCCTGCTGTGACCACGAGATGGCAGCATTTCGGGTCCTTTTGCACACTGCGAGTCTGGCAAGTAGATATTGTTAAGACTTTTCAACTCCGTGGCTTTCCTGTCCTGGCTGTCAGCTGCCCAATAACCGGGATGCCCTCAGTCACGAAGGACATCTGCATGTCAAATTAGGAATGGGTGGAGGCTGCTTCCTCAGAAAACATTAAGCTCCCACTGCATGACATGAGGCTCTTCCATGCTTCCCATGTAAGGGGGGAGGGGTGCACGGGAATCTTGCATGCCAGTCCAGAAAGAGGGAACGGGAAAGAGGAGCAGCAGTGGCGTAGGCGGTTAAGAGCTCGTGTATCTAATCTGGAGGAACCGGGTTTGATTCCCCGCTCTGCCGCCTGAGCTGTGGAGGCTGATCTGGGGAATTCAGATTGGCTCTTTGCACTCCCACACACGCCAGCTGGGTGACCTTGGGCTAGTCACAGCTTCTCGGAGCTCTCTCAGCCCCACCTACCTCACAGGGTGTTTGTTGTGAGGGGGGAAGGGCAAGGAGATTGTCAGCCCCTTTGAGTCTCCTGCAGGAGAGAAAGGGGGGGATATAAATCCAAACTCTTCTTCTTCTTCTTTGGGGTCAGGAGCTGGCACTGTGGGGCAGCAGTCCAATCCATTAAAAGCTTCATCTTGGCTCTGCTGGGCACGTAGGGGTGTCAAACATGTGACCAGAGGGGGCTTATCAGGCCTGTGAGCAAGCTGAGGCAACTCCCCCCCCCCCCGCCCAATCCAGATCTGGCCTGGCTGTACTGGGAGCTGAGGGGGGGTGGGTTGTCTTTTCTGGCTTGTGGTCCTATTAAGCCTTCTCAAGGTAGGGAGTCCACCACAATGTGAGCTAACTGTCTAGGCAGCCTCCTCCCACAAGTGCCATTTTGGGGCTAGCCTCAGCTGGCCCCAAAATGGCACTGGGGCAGGGGAGGGAGGTTTCCTGGACAGTTTGCTCATAGTGTGGTGGGCTGCATGCCTTAAGAAGGCTTAACAGGTCATTTATATGTTATATAACAGGAGCAGCAGTGGCGTAGGAGGTTAAGAGCTCGTGTATCTAATCTGGAGGAACCGAGTTTGATTCCCAGCTCTGCCGCCTGAGCTGTGGAGGCTTATCTGGGGAATTCAGATTAGCCTGTGCACTCCCACACACACCAGCTGGGTGACCTTGGGCTAGTCACAGCTTCTCGGAGCTCTCTCAGCCCCACCTACCTCACAGGGTGTTTGTTGTGAGGGGGGAAGGGCAAGGAGATTGTCAGCCCCTTTGAGTCTCCTGCAGGAGAGAAAGGAGAGATAAAAATCCAAACTCCTCTTCTTCTATATCCCCCAGCCCAACCAAGACCCGTTTATCTCCCAGAGGAGGTAATGAAATCCGGCCTTCTCCTTCTAGCCACCTTTGCAACTTCCTTTCCAAGGTGACCCTTCCATCCACAGGGGAGGGTGCCCGAAACAACCGCATCCAAGCTCTGGTCAAGAACCCGCCGTTTGAAACCATGCAAGCGGCATCTTAAATTTAAAAAAAAAGAACCGCCTCCAGGGGCCGAGGGTTAGTCGGAATTGCAAATGTTTTCTGTTGAAGTGGGGATTCCCTGCCGATCGTAATTGCTTTTCCGCGTTAATCGCCTCCTCGGCTTCATTTTCCCCTCCGAAGCTTTTCTTTCGGTAGTCTGATCGGTATCTGAGCCGAACGCTGCCTTCCATCGTGGAGGAATCAGGCTGCTTGAGATGGAAGCCGATATGCCCGGAGAGCTGCGAATTTGAATTTTTGATGGGGGCTCGCCTGGCGAAGCAGAGCTCTTGACTTTGCATAAGAAGTTTAATCAAAGCAATTATGATGCAGCGTTGAATTGAAAAGCGCATTTCGGGGGTGGGGGGGCTTAGAAGCTACGATTCATATGGAGCAAAGGCAAATTAGGATCGTTTTTTTAAAAAAAAAAAACTAAGCCACATTAATTCTGCTTCCCTTTCTTTAAGCGTGTAAAGAAACAAGACTCCAAAATGTGTAGTTTTGCCACGGCGCTCCAAAATCCAGGTGCCTTTGGTGGTTTCTTTATGTTTATATTTTAAATATCAGAGCTTTCACCACAGGCTGAAGACTTTGAAAATATCCTGTGCTGTTGACTGTGACGGCAGCTGTTTTTCAGTGCATTTCTGTAACCTAAGCTGCAAGCTCAACTGGTGAAGCACTATAGAATGTTCACAAACATTCCTCTCGGCTGCGAGGACATTAGTTTCAGTATGTTGAGCTATCCCTAAGCCACAGGCTCAGCTGCCAAGTCACTGTATCATGGGGAGCAACGCATCTTACAGTGGCGTGCCTCTGCAGGTGCCAGCCATAGATACAGGCAAAATGTTAGGAGCAAAAACTGCAAAACCACAACCACAGAAAACCCACAACAGCCAGTTGGTTCCGGCTGTGAAAGCCTTTGACAATGCACTATGGAATATTCATAAGCTTTCTGCTTGGCTGCAAGGTCATTAGTTTCAGGATACTGAAGCAAGCTCTCCCTAAACTGCAAGGTCAGATTCTGAGGCACCATGGAATATTCACAAGCAGTCCACTTGCTCAGAAACTCAAACTATCAGTACCCCAGACCCAGGGACAGATTGGGGCAGTATGCTGAAGGGGGGGGGCAAGGTGAAGCAGAGACATGAGAAGAGAATATCACTACTCTACACCATACTCTACCTCTAATTTTGACGAGTTTCCAGGGTTTTTTTTACTGTTGACTTCTTTTTTTCTGTAGAAAGCTGTAACACGATTCACATTAACTACCTCCTTTTCCTTTGGAACAGTCCAGCCAGACAAGTTGCTAACCTTCCCGTTATGAGGACAGAGGACTCCAAACTCAACCCGCGTATCCGCCATACAAGCCTTTTACATCTGGGAAAATTCTTCCCAAACTCTGCGGGTCCTGCTTACGTCTTTTCCCTCTTTGTTCGTTCCAGGTCTCGAATTTGCCTATTCGGCCGCTCCCAAATCTATGCAAAGTGCTATTATGGGTCTCTTCTTCTTCTTCTCTGGAATCGGGTCCTTCGTGGGCTCAGGGCTGCTAGCGTTAGTGTCTATTAAGCAGATCGGCTGGATGAGTAATCATGTGGATTTTGGTAAGTTTTATCTTCAGAACCACCACTGCAGTACTTGGTTGGAAGGCACTGGGCGCTGTAAACGTGCAACATTGCTTAAGTTGGAGTCTTTGGCCCTTTCCACACGGGCGGAATAGAGTGCACCAGGGATGGCAAAAACGCTGTCCCTGGGGAAGCGTTCACACAGGACGTGCTGCTGCTTTGCAGCAGCACCATCCTAGCTACCCTGGAGCGGTGAAGCCACCGCTTTAAACCTCGCTCATCCCGTGAGGTTTTTTAAAAGGAGCGTCTTCCCGTCAGTGCGGTGCAAACCGCACTGGTGGGAAGACGCCGCTTTTCCCCTCCCCTCCCCTCTTCTTCCAGCATTGCTCTGGAGGGCTGGAGGGACACGCCCACGCTGCCCTCTGACCCCTGGAGGTCGAAGGGTAGCATGGGCATGTCCCTCCAGAGCAACGCTGAAAAAAGAGGTGAGTGGAGGGGACCGAAGGAGAGGCGGCTCTGTGCAGAGCCGCCTCTCCGGCTGGGGAGAATATTGGCTGTGTGGAAACAGCCTTTTTGTGTATATGTGGTGAACCTTTGGCACTCCACATGTTGTGGACTACAATTCCCATCAGCCCCTGCCAGCATGGCCAATTGGCTGATGGGAATTGTAGTCCATAACATCTGGAGTGCCAAAGGTTCGCCACCACAACCTTATATTGAGTCAGACTGATGGTCCATCAGGGTGTTATCTCAGACTGGCACAGACACCTCAATGCTGAAGTCTTTCCCAGCACCTACCACTTGACTATTTAAACTGGAAATGCTGGGAATTGAACCTGGGACATTCTGCATGCCGAGCAGATGCTGCACCAGTGAGCCCCGGCCCCTCCCCGGTCTTCTGTGACCAGCTTGCCAGCGGGGATCTATAAGAAGGGATAATGTTGAGCAAGCTTTTTGAGGCTGCAGGCACATTTGGAATTCCGCCTCCTAGAAGAAGAAGAAATTCTCTCCAGGAGACGAGAGAGAATAAGGACTGTACACAATAGCAACGTTTTATAATTAAACCACCTAACCCTCCTCCTTAAATCATATTCCCTAAAGTCAACCTGTTACGTTAAAATTTCCGTTCATTGTATTCCATCCACAACTTCCATTCTGTCTTAAAGTCTGTGATCCATTTGTCTTCTATATACCTAGTTAGTTTTGCTGACTTGGCTAATTCCATGACCTTATATTGCCATTCATAAATCGTAGGTACTTTTTCTCGCTTCCATTTCTTAGCCTATATAATTCCAGCCGCAACAGAGAAATATCTAAAAAGTTCCCCAACTTTTTTCTTCTAAGGTTCTGTCCAGAATACCAAACAGATAAGCTTCAGCATTAAATCTGATCCTTTTTTAAATGACATCTGGTTTGGAGCCGTTATCGGAAAGGGGCCGTTCGCAAGTCAGTTGACAAAGAGGCAGAGGTGGGATCCAGCAGGTTCTCACAGGTTCCCAAGAGTAGGTTACTAATTATTTGTGTGTGCCGAGAGGGGGTTACTAATTGGTGATTTTGCCATGTGATATTTGCCTTAGTTACGCCCCTCCTCTCAGCAGCAGCGTGCAGAACTTGAAGCAGTCTAGCAGGAGGTGCACCGGTGTGAGTGGCAGCCTGCGCCTGCGTGCATTCGTTTCCCACCCAAGGACCGGCGCAGCGGCTGTGTCCTTGCCACAGCCCTGCCCAGGAATGCCCCGCCCCCGTCTTGCCCAGCCACGCCCCGTCGTGCCCCGCCCAGCCCCATTGGCGCCACGCCACAGTTTGAATCCCACCACCATGGGAACCTGTTACTAAAAATTTTGGATCCCACCACTGCAAAGAGGGATGTTTTGTTGTTCAAGCCCCCAGGGCTGGATCTGTCCCCGAGGGACTTACCATTGGACCTGTGGTGTGCTACTTACTCTCAAAGGACCAGAGGTGTACCAGCAATAAATGGTGGCCAGGGCAAACAACCCCCCCCCCCCCCGCCACACACACACCCTGCCCAGCCCCCTGAGTTTCCCCGTTGCCTGGATAAGGGAAGCTTGGAGGTGGAGAAATCCAGGAGGGCGAGAGCGGCGGCCATTATTCTTCTGCTCCTGCAACTCCTTCTGGGCCCAGGCACCCAGCCTGCCGGCCGCCTTGTACTCACTGGGGCCACCTCAGGCTGTTCAATCCAGCGTGGTGCTCATGGGGAGGAGCTGCAGATGCCCAGCACAGGGGGGTGTCCTCCGCCTAAGAGGGCAGGCAGTGCGTCCACCAGATGTGTGGGGGGGTTTGCACCCCCCACGTGATCAAAAGAGTGGCGCCCGGGGACATGTGACCTCACATGTCCCTCTGGCAGATACGCCATTGCAAAGGACTCCGTCCCAATGTATTGATTTTTTTTATCCCACCCATCATCCAAGGAGGTCAAAACGGTGAAAACCCTGCAGCCATATTAGTTGCTTTCTCCTGTTAACGGAGCATCGTCTACTTTCCCTTCTCCAACATAGCTGACCTGCTACTTTCTTTCCCAGATCATGTAGCTTAATTTATCTGTGGCCACTCAAGTCTCAGCCTCTCCCTTAAACAATTAAATTATTTCAGCCTTTTTTTAAAATGACAAACGATTGTAGGATGTTCGCGTTCTTCCCCATAAAGGAAAAAATTACTACTTTTTAAAAAAAACACTGGCACTCTTCGACTGAAATATATTGTATTTTAAATGTCAAGGGAAGAACATTAGTTCTGTGTCTTCTTTTACTGCTTTTGATGATAAATCCGTTTAATTGAATCTTAAGTTTCGGCAATTAAAGTAATTTCACCTTGATGCTGCCCGGTTGCTAAAGCTAGGATTGATGGGCATTTGACAGGAGCCTCTTTCGCTGCCCTGTTTGGTGTAATAACAATAATGGTTCAGTTGGCTCAGTTTCCTGTGGGCCTTTTATACTCCCTTCGTATTATATTGTTGTTGAGGGCTTTTGGACAAGAACCATTTCTCCACCCGATGGTCAGATTCAACCAATCGGCTTGCTTAACTGACAGCGCGAGCCCTAAACCGAGTTGCAACCTTCTCAGTCGATTGATTTAGGCAGGCGTAACTCTGTTTCTGATTGCTCTGGTAGGAACAGGCCAGCGTCTCAAGGAATGCCACTTCCGAATAGGGTTGCCAGCAACCTGGAGAAAGCACGCCTTTTCCCTTGCATGGCGGAAAGTGCAGTCAAATTGCAGCTGACTTACAGCAACCCTATAGCAGAGGCATATCTAGGGAAAATGTAGCCTGGTGCAAAAATCTGAGTTTTCTGTATGGGCGGCCGCCCTCTCCCACCACGACCAAACAATTTTTTTTGTGTGCCAGGTCATCAGGGAAGGAAGAGGGGTGTGGGGGTGATTTTCTGTCCCTCACGTGACTAAATGGCCGCAACTTGGGGACATATATGTCGCCCTGGGTGGTACGCCCCTGCCCCGTAGGGTTTTTCAAGGCGAGATACATCCGGAAACCAATTGTTGCTGCCTGCCTCTCTTTTTTTCCTGAGCCATCAATTCTTGACGTTCTAATTCAAAAAGTCTAGATTTTATAGTGAAGAACATCTCATTGACAGGGAACTTGGCTATAGCATCTGGAGGTGGGCCCCAGGCATGGAGCTTTGCTTCCATGCGGAGCTTCCAAGATCTGACAAGACCAAGCTGGCCTGGGCCATCCAGATCAGAGTCCTGTCCCTTTAATAGATGCTTAATGTGTTGAGATCAGCAGGCGGAGTCACCAGGTAAATAATGTCCTATTGATCCTCCGTTAAAGGGACAGGACTGTGTCACTGGTGAGCAGGTAGCGCTAGATCTGCGGTGGCGAACCTTTGGCACTCCAGATGTTATGGACTACAATTCCCATCAGCCCCTGCCAGCATGGCCAATTGGCTGTGCTGGCAGGGGCTGATGGGCCCCCCCCCCCACCCCCCCCCCCCCCCACCCCCCCCCCCCCCCACCCCCCCCCCCCCCCACCCCCCCCCCCCCCCACCCCCCCCCCCCCCCACCCCCCCCCCCCCCCACCCCCCCCCCCCCCCACCCCCCCCCCCCCCCACCCCCCCCCCCCCCCACCCCCCCCCCCCCCCACCCCCCCCCCCCCCCACCCCCCCCCCCCCCCACCCCCCCCCCCCCCCACCCCCCCCCCCCCCCACCCCCCCCCCCCCCCACCCCCCCCCCCCCCCACCCCCCCCCCCCCCCACCCCCCCCCCCCCCCACCCCCCCCCCCCCCCACCCCCCCCCCCCCCCACCCCCCCCCCCCCCCACCCCCCCCCCCCCCCACCCCCCCCCCCCCCCACCCCCCCCCCCCCCCACCCCCCCCCCCCCCCACCCCCCCCCCCCCCCACCCCCCCCCCCCCCCACCCCCCCCCCCCCCCACCCCCCCCCCCCCCCACCCCCCCCCCCCCCCACCCCCCCCCCCCCCCACCCCCCCCCCCCCCCACCCCCCCCCCCCCCCACCCCCCCCCCCCCCCACCCCCCCCCCCCCCCACCCCCCCCCCCCCCCACCCCCCCCCCCCCCCACCCCCCCCCCCCCCCACCCCCCCCCCCCCCCACCCCCCCCCCCCCCCACCCCCCCCCCCCCCCACCCCCCCCCCCCCCCACCCCCCCCCCCCCCCACCCCCCCCCCCCCCCACCCCCCCCCCCCCCCACCCCCCCCCCCCCCCACCCCCCCCCCCCCCCACCCCCCCCCCCCCCCACCCCCCCCCCCCCCCACCCCCCCCCCCCCCCACCCCCCCCCCCCCCCACCCCCCCCCCCCCCCACCCCCCCCCCCCCCCACCCCCCCCCCCCCCCACCCCCCCCCCCCCCCACCCCCCCCCCCCCCCACCCCCCCCCCCCCCCACCCCCCCCCCCCCCCACCCCCCCCCCCCCCCACCCCCCCCCCCCCCCACCCCCCCCCCCCCCCACCCCCCCCCCCCCCCACCCCCCCCCCCCCCCACCCCCCCCCCCCCCCACCCCCCCCCCCCCCCACCCCCCCCCCCCCCCACCCCCCCCCCCCCCCACCCCCCCCCCCCCCCACCCCCCCCCCCCCCCACCCCCCCCCCCCCCCACCCCCCCCCCCCCCCACCCCCCCCCCCCCCCACCCCCCCCCCCCCCCACCCCCCCCCCCCCCCACCCCCCCCCCCCCCCACCCCCCCCCCCCCCCACCCCCCCCCCCCCCCACCCCCCCCCCCCCCCACCCCCCCCCCCCCCCACCCCCCCCCCCCCCCACCCCCCCCCCCCCCCACCCCCCCCCCCCCCCACCCCCCCCCCCCCCCACCCCCCCCCCCCCCCACCCCCCCCCCCCCCCACCCCCCCCCCCCCCCACCCCCCCCCCCCCCCACCCCCCCCCCCCCCCACCCCCCCCCCCCCCCACCCCCCCCCCCCCCCACCCCCCCCCCCCCCCACCCCCCCCCCCCCCCACCCCCCCCCCCCCCCACCCCCCCCCCCCCCCACCCCCCCCCCCCCCCACCCCCCCCCCCCCCCACCCCCCCCCCCCCCCACCCCCCCCCCCCCCCACCCCCCCCCCCCCCCACCCCCCCCCCCCCCCACCCCCCCCCCCCCCCACCCCCCCCCCCCCCCACCCCCCCCCCCCCCCACCCCCCCCCCCCCCCACCCCCCCCCCCCCCCACCCCCCCCCCCCCCCACCCCCCCCCCCCCCCACCCCCCCCCCCCCCCACCCCCCCCCCCCCCCACCCCCCCCCCCCCCCACCCCCCCCCCCCCCCACCCCCCCCCCCCCCCACCCCCCCCCCCCCCCACCCCCCCCCCCCCCCACCCCCCCCCCCCCCCACCCCCCCCCCCCCCCACCCCCCCCCCCCCCCACCCCCCCCCCCCCCCACCCCCCCCCCCCCCCACCCCCCCCCCCCCCCACCCCCCCCCCCCCCCACCCCCCCCCCCCCCCACCCCCCCCCCCCCCCACCCCCCCCCCCCCCCACCCCCCCCCCCCCCCACCCCCCCCCCCCCCCACCCCCCCCCCCCCCCACCCCCCCCCCCCCCCACCCCCCCCCCCCCCCACCCCCCCCCCCCCCCACCCCCCCCCCCCCCCACCCCCCCCCCCCCCCACCCCCCCCCCCCCCCACCCCCCCCCCCCCCCACCCCCCCCCCCCCCCACCCCCCCCCCCCCCCACCCCCCCCCCCCCCCACCCCCCCCCCCCCCCACCCCCCCCCCCCCCCACCCCCCCCCCCCCCCACCCCCCCCCCCCCCCACCCCCCCCCCCCCCCACCCCCCCCCCCCCCCACCCCCCCCCCCCCCCACCCCCCCCCCCCCCCACCCCCCCCCCCCCCCACCCCCCCCCCCCCCCACCCCCCCCCCCCCCCACCCCCCCCCCCCCCCACCCCCCCCCCCCCCCACCCCCCCCCCCCCCCACCCCCCCCCCCCCCCACCCCCCCCCCCCCCCACCCCCCCCCCCCCCCACCCCCCCCCCCCCCCACCCCCCCCCCCCCCCACCCCCCCCCCCCCCCACCCCCCCCCCCCCCCACCCCCCCCCCCCCCCACCCCCCCCCCCCCCCACCCCCCCCCCCCCCCACCCCCCCCCCCCCCCACCCCCCCCCCCCCCCACCCCCCCCCCCCCCCACCCCCCCCCCCCCCCACCCCCCCCCCCCCCCACCCCCCCCCCCCCCCACCCCCCCCCCCCCCCACCCCCCCCCCCCCCCACCCCCCCCCCCCCCCACCCCCCCCCCCCCCCACCCCCCCCCCCCCCCACCCCCCCCCCCCCCCACCCCCCCCCCCCCCCACCCCCCCCCCCCCCCACCCCCCCCCCCCCCCACCCCCCCCCCCCCCCACCCCCCCCCCCCCCCACCCCCCCCCCCCCCCACCCCCCCCCCCCCCCACCCCCCCCCCCCCCCACCCCCCCCCCCCCCCACCCCCCCCCCCCCCCACCCCCCCCCCCCCCCACCCCCCCCCCCCCCCACCCCCCCCCCCCCCCACCCCCCCCCCCCCCCACCCCCCCCCCCCCCCACCCCCCCCCCCCCCCACCCCCCCCCCCCCCCACCCCCCCCCCCCCCCACCCCCCCCCCCCCCCACCCCCCCCCCCCCCCACCCCCCCCCCCCCCCACCCCCCCCCCCCCCCACCCCCCCCCCCCCCCACCCCCCCCCCCCCCCACCCCCCCCCCCCCCCACCCCCCCCCCCCCCCACCCCCCCCCCCCCCCACCCCCCCCCCCCCCCACCCCCCCCCCCCCCCACCCCCCCCCCCCCCCACCCCCCCCCCCCCCCACCCCCCCCCCCCCCCACCCCCCCCCCCCCCCACCCCCCCCCCCCCCCACCCCCCCCCCCCCCCACCCCCCCCCCCCCCCACCCCCCCCCCCCCCCACCCCCCCCCCCCCCCACCCCCCCCCCCCCCCACCCCCCCCCCCCCCCACCCCCCCCCCCCCCCACCCCCCCCCCCCCCCACCCCCCCCCCCCCCCACCCCCCCCCCCCCCCACCCCCCCCCCCCCCCACCCCCCCCCCCCCCCACCCCCCCCCCCCCCCACCCCCCCCCCCCCCCACCCCCCCCCCCCCCCACCCCCCCCCCCCCCCACCCCCCCCCCCCCCCACCCCCCCCCCCCCCCACCCCCCCCCCCCCCCACCCCCCCCCCCCCCCACCCCCCCCCCCCCCCACCCCCCCCCCCCCCCACCCCCCCCCCCCCCCACCCCCCCCCCCCCCCACCCCCCCCCCCCCCCACCCCCCCCCCCCCCCACCCCCCCCCCCCCCCACCCCCCCCCCCCCCCACCCCCCCCCCCCCCCACCCCCCCCCCCCCCCACCCCCCCCCCCCCCCACCCCCCCCCCCCCCCACCCCCCCCCCCCCCCACCCCCCCCCCCCCCCACCCCCCCCCCCCCCCACCCCCCCCCCCCCCCACCCCCCCCCCCCCCCACCCCCCCCCCCCCCCACCCCCCCCCCCCCCCACCCCCCCCCCCCCCCACCCCCCCCCCCCCCCACCCCCCCCCCCCCCCACCCCCCCCCCCCCCCACCCCCCCCCCCCCCCACCCCCCCCCCCCCCCACCCCCCCCCCCCCCCACCCCCCCCCCCCCCCACCCCCCCCCCCCCCCACCCCCCCCCCCCCCCACCCCCCCCCCCCCCCACCCCCCCCCCCCCCCACCCCCCCCCCCCCCCACCCCCCCCCCCCCCCACCCCCCCCCCCCCCCACCCCCCCCCCCCCCCACCCCCCCCCCCCCCCACCCCCCCCCCCCCCCACCCCCCCCCCCCCCCACCCCCCCCCCCCCCCACCCCCCCCCCCCCCCACCCCCCCCCCCCCCCACCCCCCCCCCCCCCCACCCCCCCCCCCCCCCACCCCCCCCCCCCCCCACCCCCCCCCCCCCCCACCCCCCCCCCCCCCCACCCCCCCCCCCCCCCACCCCCCCCCCCCCCCACCCCCCCCCCCCCCCACCCCCCCCCCCCCCCACCCCCCCCCCCCCCCACCCCCCCCCCCCCCCACCCCCCCCCCCCCCCACCCCCCCCCCCCCCCACCCCCCCCCCCCCCCACCCCCCCCCCCCCCCACCCCCCCCCCCCCCCACCCCCCCCCCCCCCCACCCCCCCCCCCCCCCACCCCCCCCCCCCCCCACCCCCCCCCCCCCCCACCCCCCCCCCCCCCCACCCCCCCCCCCCCCCACCCCCCCCCCCCCCCACCCCCCCCCCCCCCCACCCCCCCCCCCCCCCACCCCCCCCCCCCCCCACCCCCCCCCCCCCCCACCCCCCCCCCCCCCCACCCCCCCCCCCCCCCACCCCCCCCCCCCCCCACCCCCCCCCCCCCCCACCCCCCCCCCCCCCCACCCCCCCCCCCCCCCACCCCCCCCCCCCCCCACCCCCCCCCCCCCCCACCCCCCCCCCCCCCCACCCCCCCCCCCCCCCACCCCCCCCCCCCCCCACCCCCCCCCCCCCCCACCCCCCCCCCCCCCCACCCCCCCCCCCCCCCACCCCCCCCCCCCCCCACCCCCCCCCCCCCCCACCCCCCCCCCCCCCCACCCCCCCCCCCCCCCACCCCCCCCCCCCCCCACCCCCCCCCCCCCCCACCCCCCCCCCCCCCCACCCCCCCCCCCCCCCACCCCCCCCCCCCCCCACCCCCCCCCCCCCCCACCCCCCCCCCCCCCCACCCCCCCCCCCCCCCACCCCCCCCCCCCCCCACCCCCCCCCCCCCCCACCCCCCCCCCCCCCCACCCCCCCCCCCCCCCACCCCCCCCCCCCCCCACCCCCCCCCCCCCCCACCCCCCCCCCCCCCCACCCCCCCCCCCCCCCACCCCCCCCCCCCCCCACCCCCCCCCCCCCCCACCCCCCCCCCCCCCCACCCCCCCCCCCCCCCACCCCCCCCCCCCCCCACCCCCCCCCCCCCCCACCCCCCCCCCCCCCCACCCCCCCCCCCCCCCACCCCCCCCCCCCCCCACCCCCCCCCCCCCCCACCCCCCCCCCCCCCCACCCCCCCCCCCCCCCACCCCCCCCCCCCCCCACCCCCCCCCCCCCCCACCCCCCCCCCCCCCCACCCCCCCCCCCCCCCACCCCCCCCCCCCCCCACCCCCCCCCCCCCCCACCCCCCCCCCCCCCCACCCCCCCCCCCCCCCACCCCCCCCCCCCCCCACCCCCCCCCCCCCCCACCCCCCCCCCCCCCCACCCCCCCCCCCCCCCACCCCCCCCCCCCCCCACCCCCCCCCCCCCCCACCCCCCCCCCCCCCCACCCCCCCCCCCCCCCACCCCCCCCCCCCCCCACCCCCCCCCCCCCCCACCCCCCCCCCCCCCCACCCCCCCCCCCCCCCACCCCCCCCCCCCCCCACCCCCCCCCCCCCCCACCCCCCCCCCCCCCCACCCCCCCCCCCCCCCACCCCCCCCCCCCCCCACCCCCCCCCCCCCCCACCCCCCCCCCCCCCCACCCCCCCCCCCCCCCACCCCCCCCCCCCCCCACCCCCCCCCCCCCCCACCCCCCCCCCCCCCCACCCCCCCCCCCCCCCACCCCCCCCCCCCCCCACCCCCCCCCCCCCCCACCCCCCCCCCCCCCCACCCCCCCCCCCCCCCACCCCCCCCCCCCCCCACCCCCCCCCCCCCCCACCCCCCCCCCCCCCCACCCCCCCCCCCCCCCACCCCCCCCCCCCCCCACCCCCCCCCCCCCCCACCCCCCCCCCCCCCCACCCCCCCCCCCCCCCACCCCCCCCCCCCCCCACCCCCCCCCCCCCCCACCCCCCCCCCCCCCCACCCCCCCCCCCCCCCACCCCCCCCCCCCCCCACCCCCCCCCCCCCCCACCCCCCCCCCCCCCCACCCCCCCCCCCCCCCACCCCCCCCCCCCCCCACCCCCCCCCCCCCCCACCCCCCCCCCCCCCCACCCCCCCCCCCCCCCACCCCCCCCCCCCCCCACCCCCCCCCCCCCCCACCCCCCCCCCCCCCCACCCCCCCCCCCCCCCACCCCCCCCCCCCCCCACCCCCCCCCCCCCCCACCCCCCCCCCCCCCCACCCCCCCCCCCCCCCACCCCCCCCCCCCCCCACCCCCCCCCCCCCCCACCCCCCCCCCCCCCCACCCCCCCCCCCCCCCACCCCCCCCCCCCCCCACCCCCCCCCCCCCCCACCCCCCCCCCCCCCCACCCCCCCCCCCCCCCACCCCCCCCCCCCCCCACCCCCCCCCCCCCCCACCCCCCCCCCCCCCCACCCCCCCCCCCCCCCACCCCCCCCCCCCCCCACCCCCCCCCCCCCCCACCCCCCCCCCCCCCCACCCCCCCCCCCCCCCACCCCCCCCCCCCCCCACCCCCCCCCCCCCCCACCCCCCCCCCCCCCCACCCCCCCCCCCCCCCACCCCCCCCCCCCCCCACCCCCCCCCCCCCCCACCCCCCCCCCCCCCCACCCCCCCCCCCCCCCACCCCCCCCCCCCCCCACCCCCCCCCCCCCCCACCCCCCCCCCCCCCCACCCCCCCCCCCCCCCACCCCCCCCCCCCCCCACCCCCCCCCCCCCCCACCCCCCCCCCCCCCCACCCCCCCCCCCCCCCACCCCCCCCCCCCCCCACCCCCCCCCCCCCCCACCCCCCCCCCCCCCCACCCCCCCCCCCCCCCACCCCCCCCCCCCCCCACCCCCCCCCCCCCCCACCCCCCCCCCCCCCCACCCCCCCCCCCCCCCACCCCCCCCCCCCCCCACCCCCCCCCCCCCCCACCCCCCCCCCCCCCCACCCCCCCCCCCCCCCACCCCCCCCCCCCCCCACCCCCCCCCCCCCCCACCCCCCCCCCCCCCCACCCCCCCCCCCCCCCACCCCCCCCCCCCCCCACCCCCCCCCCCCCCCACCCCCCCCCCCCCCCACCCCCCCCCCCCCCCACCCCCCCCCCCCCCCACCCCCCCCCCCCCCCACCCCCCCCCCCCCCCACCCCCCCCCCCCCCCACCCCCCCCCCCCCCCACCCCCCCCCCCCCCCACCCCCCCCCCCCCCCACCCCCCCCCCCCCCCACCCCCCCCCCCCCCCACCCCCCCCCCCCCCCACCCCCCCCCCCCCCCACCCCCCCCCCCCCCCACCCCCCCCCCCCCCCACCCCCCCCCCCCCCCACCCCCCCCCCCCCCCACCCCCCCCCCCCCCCACCCCCCCCCCCCCCCACCCCCCCCCCCCCCCACCCCCCCCCCCCCCCACCCCCCCCCCCCCCCACCCCCCCCCCCCCCCACCCCCCCCCCCCCCCACCCCCCCCCCCCCCCACCCCCCCCCCCCCCCACCCCCCCCCCCCCCCACCCCCCCCCCCCCCCACCCCCCCCCCCCCCCACCCCCCCCCCCCCCCACCCCCCCCCCCCCCCACCCCCCCCCCCCCCCACCCCCCCCCCCCCCCACCCCCCCCCCCCCCCACCCCCCCCCCCCCCCACCCCCCCCCCCCCCCACCCCCCCCCCCCCCCACCC